>NC_071275.1:11691514-11719014 GCF_023375685.1 Ictalurus furcatus | reverse complement strand
GTTAATATAAGTACTATGTTGTAAACCAAATAGCCTACTTTAATGCTATGATATTAACTTTGTAAGTTATCTCTACTTAACGGACAAAGAAGGCCTACTATAATAAAGTATATATGAGTTTAAGCTTTTCCAGAATAATGATAAAAAAGTGAATAAACTGAATTCTCCCTTGTTATGGCGGCACTATCCTGCGTTCTACAGAAAGTAGGGAAGATTATCCAGGAAGATTCACTGAATAACTCTGTGCATTTTTTTTTTACTACATACTGTAAACATGAAACATTTGATTTTTTTTTAACTACAGGACGATGTTTAACATGGACATGGTGCTCATATCGAATTTTGGTTACAAAGTGTGGAAAGGAACCTAACTTATTCTTCATTTACTACGAAAGATAGATTGATAGATATTTTCCATTCACAAGATGCTGAAGATGCATGAAGATGCTAATCAGGCACTTTCAAAAGCGATAAATCAGGATTAAGACTGGGCAGCTATGTTCTGTCTCTATCTATTTATTATGTTTATATTTTCAGTCTAATTCCAGAGCAAATTCCACATAGGTTTTAAGGTTATAATCAGACATGAGCTGTAAAGAGGTTATAAAATCCGGCTTCGAGGAAAGTTTTTTTAAAGCATCAGGTATTCTAGCTAAATTATTTATTTATTTAATTTAAAATAATGTATTTGAATTTCTATTAAAATCATCTCCACACACACACACACACACACACACACACACACACACACACACACACAGACTTTGTTTTTTTCATATTTAAAAAGTGTATTATTTGTTGTGACACACTAGTTTGGCAGTATCGATTTAAGCGTGGTTTTGTTTCTCTTTCGAACTTTTAATGTTGACATCAAAAAATTTTAATTGAGTTGTTGGAAACCTGAAGGCTTTAAAAGTCTTTTATGAGGCAATAAAGCCATGGGACATTGTTGCATTTTTTTATTTTAAAGTCTCTTTGACCTTCTTAAGAAAGAAGTAGTACAGAAATGTGATGAGAAGATTGAGATTTTAGGGATTTTTTAAAATAACCTAATTTTAATAATTATACGTAAATGATTTTACATTTGAGGACAAGCTGTATGGAAAATGGATGGATGATTTGACATTTGTACGTAAAGAATACACTATACAACTATTAAATTACTAATTAATTACTAGTTGTTATTCATATACATGAGGTAAAGGCAGAAACAGAGTGAATATGCAAACAGCCACGTAGAACAATTATTAATTTACTTACTTAATTATTGAATTTTATTTCAGATAACCCCGTGGTCAGTTGGATAAATGCAAAGTCAACAAGAAAGAAACGCTGTCCTTACACTAAATATCAAATTTTAGAGCTGGAAAAGGAATTTTTGTTCAACATGTACCTGACCCGGGACCGTCGGTACGAAGTGGCACGCGACCTCAATCTCACGGAGCGGCAGGTCAAAATCTGGTTTCAAAATCGACGCATGAAAATGAAGAAAATGAACACGGATATGACTCAAGGCAACAAGTAGCACATTTATTAGCGACACATTTTCTGGACAAAACTTCAATTCTATTGTATATTTTCCAGGGGAAAATACTTATTGTGATATGATGTTATCCAAAGTAGCAAATGTAACATAGCCTAATATTAGATTAAAAAAGTGAAAACGTTTAAAGTCTGAAACATGCATAGTTTCTACATTTGAACGCTGTAATCTTTTTGTTGTTGATTTTGTTAGCAGTATTATTCTCCTTCAGTTTGCCTTTTTTATTACACATTTACAATATGTCACTGAAAGAGCATCTGTGTTACCTTATAAAATTAAGTATTTCTTATATCGTTAACAATTTTGTATGAAATAAACCATTCTGCTGATGACGAAAGCAAATGGAGTAAAAGTGTTGGACGGACAGAACACCTGAAGTATTCTGATTAAAAAACAGCCGGGATTTTGATTAACATCTTTTACTGTTCTCTTCTTCTTCTTCTTCTTCTTCTTTTTCTTCTACTCAAGCCCCTTTTATAAGAAATATTTTCAAATTACAAAATATAAGGGGAAGTTCATTTTACACTGCCTTATTATTGTCTACCAAAAAAAAATGGTTATTTCAGAGTTGTTATGAATGTGAGCAGTTTTATTGCCATGCTGAAACTTAAGCTTCATTATTTTATTTTATGCTTACTAATATAAAAAACAAGGCACGTATCGTGAACGTCTTCCGATCTACGAAATATAAAACCAGGTTTTGAGCGCACATATGGGGAAAACGTTACTGAATCCTACATGTCATAAGTTTTAGAATCAGATGTCTATATACAAATATATATGGCGATTTCTAGACAGTTGAAGTTGTTGTTGTTTCTTTAATTTTTTTCCATCGAAGTATATGAGACGTTTTCTGGCCCAGAAAGACAACAAGGAGAAATTTCCTTATTTTTTCTAACAGCACCACAAACAATAATGACAGGATGTGAGGAGATTTTAAGGCTCAATCTAGTCAGAGTCTTCCGTTCGCAGCAATGCAGCTTTACGACCCTGATTCGGAAGCGCTGTTTGTCTCGGGGGTCAAACAAAACAAAACGGAACTGGCTAGACGTCTGGCCTAAATGACTTTATTGTTTTTATTGGAGGCGACGCTGAGGCTTGTTACAAAGGGGTTATTACACTTGTTTTTGGTCCACGACAAACGCGTCCACCCTGTTTTTTCCTTCATCACAGTCCTCAGTCAATCGGAGAGGGGTTCGAAATGCACGAATTTCAGATTTCATCAAGGGTGAGTGTTTGCTATTCTATAACATACAGGCTGTTTATTTTGTACATGATGAAATAATACAAAATACAATTACACTTAGAACTAAGGTAGCTTTCTTCAAACAATGAAATAATCCAAATCCATTACAGATACATTTTGTAGGATACTGAAGAATATGGGTTTTAACAATGTTTAAAGGATATTCTATGTTTGGGGGCAAAATTACAACTAGAACTAGTTCAGATTAGCTCAGTCAAAATAATGTGTTGAAATAAAGCATCATTAGATATCAACAAACCACATTAATAAATGATTAGGGAAACGGGGGGGGGAGTCATTGGAGAATAAATTGACATGAAAATAAACATTTTTCAAAAAGCAAGTATTAAGAAATGAATGCTGGAATCAATAAATTCACAAACACTTGTATGTATATACATGGCACAGGGAAATAAATGCCACTCTTAAATGCTGTTCTGTGCATCTAACATGGACTCTAAAAATGTAAAATAGCGATATAATATGTCCAAAAAGTAAACAAACCCAACAGTTATCTAATAACAGGAAAAAAGACCGTTGCTGAGACTGTTGGAGTAGTAAATAAAATGACCACTAGATGTCGCCGATGATCCATCTTCAGACAATTCGAGCGCCAAAATGGTGGAGTAGTGCGAGCTGATGGAGCCGTGTTTTGATGCATGGAAAGGACAGAAATACGTCAAAAGTGCCCGATTTTAAATGTTTATTGTAAGTATTGTAACCAAAATTAGTTTAACAAGACGCTTCGTGATTGGACGCAATTTATTTCTAAAGGTTTAACGCTAAAAAGTTTTTGTTGTTGATGTTGTTTATTTTAAAATATATATCACAGAGAGATTGTGTCCATTTCATTTTCATCTCACAATAATTTAAAGCGTTTAAGTTTGTAGACATTTTTTATCTGTATATATTTAGTATATCTCTTTTGTATAAGCTATAAAGTTATGAAGTTCCGGTCTCTCTGTTTCTTATTTACGCTCCCACCTGCCATCACTTAGAGCCCCGAGCAGGGGGAAGATTTCTGAGACTCCATTTTCTTCTGGATTTGTTTTATTTGTTTCTATTAGATGAGAATACTGTACTATTCATTACGTATTTTAATATAAATTTCAAAATAATTGTTGTGGCAGATATTTGTATAATAAAAGAGAGTCTGGATTAAAACGTGCGTCGGAACAACGCAAAGAAGGAGTGAACACAACAAAGATGGTTTAAGGATTATTGTGGGGAAGAAAAACTATTTGTTTGTCGGAAATAAAATGAGAAGCCATATGAGAATGAACACCTGACGATTTTTTTTATGAGGCTCTGTGGTTGATGCAAACTGCAGACTCATCTTTAAGAAAAGTGCAAAGGGACAAACAGCACACACACACACACACACACACACACACACACACACACACACACACTTAAACAGCAAAAATAATTTGAAGACCCTGATTTTACCCACACGGTTACTACAAGAATACTCCGAGATCACATTTAATCCTTACTCAGTTTTTGATATTTTGTAGCAATTTCAGATATTGTATTTTTGCTACAGCTATTACTACTAAAATGTGACCAAACATTAAATATAATATAAGTGTATACGTTTGTTAAAATGCACATTTTTGGGGGGTAACTGTTGCATTAAAATGATCAAATAAATAAAATGACCTTTAAGCCATATCAAATAACTAACTGCGTTAAAAATTTTAGACAAAATCATGGATCTAAAGCAAGCATCAAAAGAAAGGCCTCATAACAATTCTACTCATTACTCATGTAGCTGGTTTTATTCTGATTTCCATAAACATATATTTACGTTTATTTACAAAGAAGTGTGTTATTTGGTTTTTGGTATAAGCCAACAATCCTTAAATTAAAAGTATTTATAAACCACATTTAAAATCGATGTGTACCAAACAATGTTTAAATGAATACAAGCTTAAATATTTACATGAACAACTAAAAGCGTGAAATAACTACACCAGTTAAATTACAACGCTAATTTCCAACTAAAAAACACCTCACTCCTACCCACACAAATGCTTTTTACCTCACTAGTGAACTTCAGGAAGTTTTTCTTAAATACCGAAGTGACATTTGTCTGAGAGTTTTGTTCATTCTTCAGATCTTTGAACTTTTATACTGCCAGTAAATGAAAAGTTCTAAAAGGTTGTAAAAGCCGGTAAACTTTATTGGTGGACCATAAACTAATTAATGTCTAAAAATAAAAAGGAAAGGGGAAAAAACGATATATTTGTCTTCTCCAAATCGGAGTACTAATATTTAAAATTGAACAAGGTTATAAGCGTTGAGATTATGATTAGCTAATTTTATCAAAACGATACTACTGCTGATTGGGTATCAAATATTATTTATACAGGTTAATGAGAGAAGTATTAGTTCATGACTTTCACAGAGTTGAAGTTATAATTGTAACTTGGTGTTAATAAAACCTAAGAAATCGTTTTACTTGAGATCCTCGTTATATATTTGTGTTGTGTGTGTAAACAAAATTTTTTTATTTTTTAATTGAGTTATTATTGTTGCTATTATTACTATTATTAGTATTATTATCATCACAGTTGTTGTAGTTGACATAATGAATCTAATTACGAACCCCCCCCCCCACACACACACACCTTTTTTTTTTCCTTTTTCAGACTCCCATTGCTCATCTTATTAGTGCTAGTAGTTCTGTTTTATTTAATCTTTATTTTCAAACTTTATGTACCCAGACTCTGACGATGGAAATGTAAGATTATTTGTAATCCCTCTAAAGCACCTTCAGATGTACTGATATATCAGTAATCCTATAGGATGAGAGTGTATTCTGTATTACTGAAATTAATATTGAACGGTATAGTGTGGTAAAATACACGTATAATATCAGAATAAATCACAAAAACAAGCGTGAAAAGCCTCATCATCTTTTTTGTGGCAGAGTTTAATTTTGTAATATGTTGTGGGGAAAAAAATTATTTCATAATTTGTTTCACACAGATTGGCTAGTTTGTATCTTTCTATATAAAGCTCTGGATAAAACGTAAATCGATTAATAACAATAATAAATTCAACACGACTAAAACAAAATAAAAGAACAGTGAACAATTTTGCAAGTATGAAATCAAGTGACTTGTTAGAAAGGGAAAGTAAAGTTAAAAACACACATAGAAGATTAAATAACGAAATAGTGCTGTAGGGATTATTAAATAATAAGATTAGAGTGCTTCATTGTCATTCTAGTGCTCTAGGCCTGCAAGTGTGCAGTGGAACTAAATCGCGTTCTACAAGGCTTTGGTGCAAAATTACAGAAAGTAATAGTGAACTAACCGGTTATTAAAAACTAAAATAGATGGATTCGGACAGGTTTTTATTAGGTAATATAAATGAAGTCTGTTCTGACACCGGGAGACCGTTTGGTTGATCCGTTGCCCCCCCCCCCCCCCCCCCCCAACCCAAAAAAAAAAAAAAAAAAAAAAAAAACATCAACAAAAAGAAAAGAAAAACCGACACTTCCTCTATATTTTCGGTATATTTTTCCTCTACAAGCATTGTTCATATAAATAAAGCTGGATGTGGAGTGTGTACAGATCTGAGTGTGTAGAGATCCGAGTATGTATAGAGAGCTCCGTGAATAGCTCAGGGCTGGAAGGGGGAGAAACGCATTCCTGGATGTTTGGTGGTAAATTTACAGCTAAAGTAATAAAAACTTTATGACTGAACTGAGAAGGTGATTGGGTAGGGCTTACCACGTGACCTGTTCTCCGTGAACATGAACTTTATGCTGTTGGCGTTTGGTTTGGTGACTCAGATTCACTCTCAATCTCTAAAAGAGGAGCATGCAGTTCTTATTGCAGCTTGATATTAAATAATAAAAGAAAAGAAGAGGAAGTGGGATGTTTTGGGTTTTCCACTCTTCTCCTTCTTCCTCAGTTTGATCGCATCTTTCACCAGAACAGCTAGATTCATTTACTGATCAGGGGTTGTAGTGTACAGAATTTCCAGCACTGTCTCTTATTAAAACATATTCTACAAAATACGGAATATCTGAATGAAATGACTTCATGTGGTGCCATGAAGAGCTCGTGAGTGTTGGTAAGTCGCCATTTTTTCTTTTTACTGGTTTACTGCATGCAACATTTTACGATACAGACTGATACAAGGTGTTGTAACATCATCTAACGTATGTATATTTTTAAATAGTAAATCATCCTCTGAAAATATATAATGTATAATAAAATGGCAAGGTTTACATTTTTGGCATTTCCGTTAATAAATATCAAATACTAAACGTGTCCAAAAGGTGTGCCGTGTCCTATGTTTGCTTTCACGTCACAACTCGTTTTCTTTGATTTAGGAATGCAGATTCGTATTTAATGACACTGAGTCAGTTTTCAACATGAGAAACATGATAATTAAACGAAAGCATGTATTATTCTACAGTAAATTAAAGTAAAGCATGACCGACACCAGCGCCCTGAAATATTAATAAGTGCACAAGAATAAAGATTTTAAAACAATATTTAGCACTTTCGTTCAACATTTTAGTGATTTATTAAATTCCTAACAGTTCGTTTTACTTCCTGAAAGTATACCCTGCTCTAGCAATAATAACCAATAATACTCGGAAACCAAGTGATTTCATGTTTATGTGGCCATATCTTTCTATTTTTTAAGACTATATTTTCAGCCTTTTCTATCATCTGTGAAATATGTTCAGTTCAAGTGTGTAGAAGTTGATTCAATAGATTTATTTTAATTGATATATGACAGATAGATAGATAGATAGATAGATAGATAGATAGATAGAATCTTCAGCAGTGAAAACATCAAATGAAAATTATTTGTTTATGGTTTTCTCTCTGGAGGAACCAGTAAAGGTGTATATGTCAACACTAATGCAGACGTTTGCCCTTTCAGGACAATTCCAAAATAATTTCTGAAAATAAATTCTCTTTAAAACATCTTGAAGCATAAACAACTCTAGAACCCTTTAGAAATCGTCTTCTAGAAGTTTACAGTTGATGAAATGAACACTGTAACTCTTCAGATCACTGAAACAAGTAGTTTTAGTTTGTAATTCATTACACTTACAATTTAACCGAATTTTGAAGTCATCGGGTGTTTTGTCAATAGACCCAGTAACACTGGAAGCATCCGCCCATGTAACGTAGAGAAGTCGATGCTGCCATCTAGCGTTCAGTAATATATCGTTGCTTTTTTGACAACAGACCCCGACACATTTTATTTATTTATATTTTTAATTGATTATAACATGCGTACGATTTAACGTATTACAGTAATTTAAAGATGAGTAGTGTTTGCAGACAAATTAACTAAACGTTAAATCGGTCTGGAGAGTTAAAAGTCATTAGGGACGACATTCATCAACAACCTTAATTTGTCTAGCCAAACTGGATTCACCAATATTATTTAGATTTTATATATATATATATATATATATATATATATATATATATATATATATATATATATATATATATATATATATATAAATAATATTAATAGTAATATATATATATATGTATATATATATATATATTACTTTGGCAGATCAAAACAATTTTACAGCTAAAGCACTAACAGGTAAACACACACACAGACACACACACACACACACACACACACACACACACACAGAGAGATAGAGAGAGAGAGAGAGAGAGAGAGAGAGAGAGAGAGAAAGACACAGCACTATTACATAGATAAATAATGAACGTATTTATACAACAAATATTATATATACACATTGAAAGGCAGTTCAGCACTTTACATTAAAAATTGCAATAAACATCCACTTAAATTCTACAGAGATAAATAAATCGTATGTATATGTAAAAAAAAGTATTGCATACATTACACAAGTATAGTATGAATTTTAAAAATAAGTTTTAAAAACCGTGAACAACTGTGATGTTGAAGATTAAATGGCGAAAAAAATATATATTTTTAAATGCTGAAGTAAAAATATCGGTTCGAAATTGGTAATAAAAAGAAACTGACGAACATGGACATTTAATGAGTTCCTGATTTTTGGATTAACAAAACAGAAGGTCAGTTTCTGCCATGGGAGGTTCTGTAAGCAGGCACTTGATTTTAAAACGGATTTGGAACACACATTTCAGGGTCATTCAGATCTTATACTGTAGAGCTTTTGTTCTTGAACGATGATTAAGCAGTAAAAAAACAAAACAACAACAACAAAAAACATTAAAAACAAGGTAATAATTGTCCGGATGTGTGGTCAGCAGCGTGTTTTCTCTGTGAGATGGCGGACTGTGTGTTTCTGTCTCGGACATTTCACTTTACAGCCCCAAAAGGTCGGAAGTCTCCTCCTGTTGTTCTTTCCAACATCAGCGACACTTTATAATGGCGTTCAAGCTAAATGTGAAGCAGACACACAAACGCACGCGCGCGCGCACACGCGCACACACACACACACACACACACACACACACACACACAAAATTACTCTACGGCTCTGCCAATTATACCACTATATAAATTAATATATAAAGAGTTTAAGTGACTTTAATGACTAATTCAGTGTAAAAGGTCTTATAACTAACACAATTAATGATTTTTTTTAATCAAATCAAAATAGCTAAACGTTAGAGTCTTATATCAGAAACCATTTAGGTGGATTATATTATAGACTTTAATCTATTTACAAGAGAATAAGCCTTTATTTGTCACACATATACATTACAGTCTTTTCTTCGCAATATTATCCAGATTGCTTATTGCATTCCATTTTAAAATTATTTTATTGTATTGCAGTAGCTTGGTTTTTTTTTTCCATTTCCGCTCTAGCTACATGGTTTAAAAACGTGACGTGCAAAAAAAGGCCATGATGTTATTTGTACAGTTGTATGCTATTTGTGTTATGTCCCTGATCTTGTGTTGTAATCCATGTTTATGACCTCATTTGCCGAAAGAATCTAAAACTAGAAACCAGTTGGTCCCAGTGCAGGATGTCAACACGTTAGCAACCCCTGCAAACAGAACATCAGGCAGCTGTTTACCTGTTTCTACTTTATATTCACTTATATATTCAGCAGCCCTGTGTGCACTGTCCAGCGGAATTATATTCATCTTTATTAACATTTATTGTCATTCCTTTTCCATTCATAAACCCAAATAGCAATGTTATGCTTGATAGTTCACAAACACTAACAACAACAACAACAACAACAACAATAATAATAATAATAATAATAATAATAATACACTGTATTAATAATGGTACATTCCAAATTATGGATCTGTACTTAAGGACTTCAGGAGCTTTGTTAAGACAAAAAAATAATTTGTGCCGTAAATTCCGAGTCTGAACAAAAGGGGATGCAGTAAAACATTTTATTGACCTTTCATTCTCTCTCTCTCTCTCTCTGTGAGCAGTATATTATTTTGATATATCATATATACACTGTACACTTTTTTTAGCTAATATAATGTTATAATTCTTGCTTTCAATTAACAATTACGTTGCTTACTGTTTATTATTAAAATATTTTCTAAAAAAAAAAGTTATATGATTCTTTCATGCACTGCAAATATTAAATATTTAAGAAACAATTCGCATTTGTTCATTTTGGCGATTTTGCACAGCATTATTTTTCAGTTTTGATAAATGTATTGGTAAATGTAATGCCCTTTCAGTCCATCTATATTTTTTAGCCTCTTCTTTTGTCATGTGAAATGTCACTGTAAAATTTTATTTCTGTGTGCTGGTTTCTTACTAGTTCAATTGCAAGTTAACCAGGTTCCTTATTCTTTATGTGCATCAAAACTTAAAACCTATCTTTCAGCACATTCGATAACGCAGGCGTATGTATTATTATAGTTTATGACTATTTATCAGTTTATAAATGCAATTTCTAATAGATACATGCACGAGCGGGTAGGTAAGTTCAATAAAAAGTCATTTATTTTTGTTGAAAACTATTCGGATTTGCTCTCTGTGGCTCATGTGCCTTTAATTATGGAAATTGACCTCTAAAATGTCCAGAGTTACTAATCAGAGAGATATTTCACATTTGTAGATGACAGAGTAGACTGTTTGCTACTTAAATTAAATACTGCGATTCTGCAATATGGTCCTGCACTACTTTATCTTTAGCTAATGTATTTATAGTCACATCGGCAGTTTACAATACAATCAGACAATCAGACATGCAATCAGACATTTTCCCTGCAGAAGAAAAAAAAAAAACCAGATTAACCTTGCATTGCATTCAGGTCCAAGCTAGTGTAGCTGGTTAGTGCTGGTCTGGTGGAGCTTTAGCATGACCATGCTAGTTGATAAACAACACTCTTCTGGTTAAACTGTTCTTGCTGGTTGTTTCGCAGCGCAGTCAGTGTGCTATGTCCTGATCTTGCTGTTGACCAGATGTTCTGGTCTAAAGCTAACTTTTTACCCTAGCAAGGCTATTTGATGTTCCTTTTCGGTCTCTCTCTTTAAAAAAAAAAAAAAAATATATATATATATATATATATATATATATATATATATATATATATATATATATATATATATATGTCGCTTTTGCTTTGAAATGAATATCTTTCAAGACTGCATTAAGAAGAGAAATGTATTGATTTCTCAAGTTAGTGTAGTTTAATTCACTAATTTGTGGCATGCAACGTTCAAAATAAATCAGTTTCTGCTAGGCGTATTGACCGCAGTACATGAAAGGGATTTATTAAAATGTCTGTGGGCAAACTTTACTGAATTAAGATCATTTTTCATCTTTCAAAATGAACTAAAAATGAATCGCATTGCTGTCCAGCATTGCCTTTAGCAGCTTAAATATACACATGAAAATTGTACAAAATGAAAAAAAAAAATCCTAAGTGAATTTACTTACTTTCCTTTTCTATGACCACGATTGAGTCTTTGAGCTGCTTGTAAAGACGCTTTTGTTGGAAGTTGACATTTGTCTAGTTTTATGACTTTCAGCTCAGGCGTTAAGCAGTAAAACTGCCATAAACCTCCTCCTGCCTCCCTATAAATTTCCCTTCTGCACAAAAGGAGTCAACACACACTAAACTATGCACACAACACACCCAAATATGCTTGTTAGTTTTACCAATTATACAGTAGAGTAAATGTATTTTCTAAAGTATTTTAGACGAGACGGACATTCGGATTTGTACAAGACGATATCAACATCAATTTGTTTTGTTTAGCGGCATAAATTGATTAAATGGCAGTACAGCTAGAGACACGGAATCAATAAAGCTTAAACGCATAATATAATTATATTACAGACAGACAGACAGACAGATAGATAGATAGATAGATAGATAGATAGATAGATGACACTTAAAATCTTTCTGTTAAAACAAGTTGAATTTCTTTCTAAAGATTTGAATTATAATCTTAGCAGAAACTAACAATTTAGTGCAGTACATCATTAAAGACAGTAAAAAGAGAACTATGATGAAAAACTAATATGATGCTAAACTAAAATTCTACATTTAATAATAATAATAATAATAATAATAATAATAATAATAATAATAATAATAATAATAAGGGCCTATGTATTTGCATACAAAAAAAAACGAACTTGCATGCAAATCAATAAAATGTTACAAGACTATAGGCTAGTACTAAAACTACAATAAAATTCTATTCAAATCATTTAAAGATCATTTTACATTTTATTTAACTAAACTAAATACTGTTTTTTAATAGATTTCTCGATCTAGTATATCGCCTTCTGCAGTATTTATTATCCTGTTGCTCCTACGTTACATGATTTATTATTTTATTAAACACTGTCCGCCCTTTTCTCGTTTCTACAGTAACATATGAGGCTCAACAGTTGTGTACATTAATATTGCTGTACATTATTACATGATGCTATAAGTGTGATAAATGAAAGATGTGCATGAAGGTTTGACAAAATGACAACGCCATATTAAATAGAATCGACATTGTATTGAGAACTGAAAGAGTTTAATGTCATTTTTTATTAACGGAGGAGGAAATTAAGAATCATTGTGGAAATGTGTAAGATCAAACCAAGGGGGAAAAAGGCTGTGTAAGATGCTTTGTGTGTGTGTGTGTGTGTGTGTGTGTGTGTGTGTGTGTGTGTGTCAGAGACAGAGGGAGGGAGGGAGAGAGAGAGAGAGAGAGCGAGAGAGACTGAATAATATGTCACTTTGCAAAAACTGTATAATCTGATGTTATGGGAGAGAAGGTCGAAAATTTCGACTTCACTTCTTTTTTCCTCTCTCTCTCTCTCTCTCTCTCTCTCTCTCTCTCCATAATCAAGTTTTTTTATTGGATGAAGTGTGGTCAGCTGACCCAGTCATCTCTGTCCATCTTAGAAAGGACGCTTTGAAAACACGCTGAGCTGCGCGCGTGCAGTCTTTTATTACTGTCCCGAAATAAATTAGACATCATACAGCAGTGGCATTAAAAAATAGATAGAAAAAAAGAAACAAAGAAAGACTGAAAAAAAGAACGAAAGAAAGAAAGCGTGGGTGAGGGAGGGAAAGAAGGAGGGAGGGAGTAAAATAGAGAAAGAGAGAGATCAGAGAAAGTAGGAGAGGGAGGGAAAGAGAAGAAGAGAGGTTTGGAGTGAGAGAGAGGGAGAGAGAGAGTGGACGGTATGAATTCCTATTTCACCAACTCGTCCCTCTCGTGCCACTTAACCGGAGCTCACGAGGTTTTGCCTAACGTGGCCCTGTCCAACTCGAGCACCTACGACCCCGTGGTCCGCCATTTCCCATCGTCCTATGGCGCCGCTAACCGGATGTACCGCGCGCCGTTCTACCCGCCGCAGGAAGACGTGATGTTCGGCGCGAGCCGCGCACCGTACGACTACGGCTCCAACGCGTTTTACTCGGACAAAGACGCGATTTCCGGTTGCAGACAAAGCTTCGCGCAGGACTTCACAACTTCACCGTCATTAGAGCAATGCAGAAGCGCGTGCCAGGATCCAAAAAGCAGCAGCATACAGATTTATCCCTGGATGCAAAGGATGAACTCGCACAGTGGTGAGTTTACAAGATTTATTTATTTTTTGTTGTTTGTTTATTATGTATAGAGACACAGTTTGAGCTGCAAGGACTATAAAGCCTCTTTTTTTTTACTACTGAAACTACTAATTTGCGTTTTTATTGTTTTATTACCCCACGAAGCATTGGACAGAGCTCCTCTGTGGCTCAAGCAGTAAATGTCTTATCACTCAGGGAAATAAATCCCATTTGGTCAAACAATAACCAACGAAAACATTCAAAACAAATCCCTAAAATAGGAGATTTTATGGTGCTGTTTGCAGACAAGCATGCTAAGCAGAGAAATTTTATTGGTTATGGTGATGCTCAAAACAAACAGCGAAATGCCTGAATAATGATCTCGTTATTTGTAATTTTAGCAGAACTTGCTACATGCTCAATCACAAATTAAATATATTTTACTTAACCTCAGAGATGTTGTGGTGTGCATGTAGAAGTTGTTAGGTAGTGATGTAGAAGCCAGCATGTGTGTGAGCTCATAATAAAGTCATAGTGAACAGGAGAGAACTGTCCACAGCCTTAAGCATTTTTTTTTTACCCCCTGACGTTAATCAACTTATCTTTTTCTTTTCCTCAGGTGTTGGTTACGGCTCTGACAGGCGCAGGGGTCGTCAGATTTATTCTCGATACCAAACACTGGAGCTGGAGAAAGAGTTTCACTACAACCGATATTTAACACGGAGAAGAAGAATCGAGATCGCCAACACGCTGTGTCTAACCGAGCGACAGATTAAAATCTGGTTTCAGAACCGCAGGATGAAATGGAAAAAAGAGAACAATCTGACCTCCACTCAAAACGAACAGGAAACACGGAAAGAGGATACAGAAGGATCCACTAATGACACTAAGGAGTAGATTTTTTTTGTTGCATCAGGCACGTTGTATATACATGAAACTACCTAAAAAAGTGCCATAATTATGTATGATATTTCATGCATATGTATATTGAAAAATATGTTAAGAAACTACCTATCAATCAAACTACCTGTTGAATTTTGCCTCACAAACTGTTATGCGCTATAATTGTGGCTTTTCCACTTATATCTCTATACTCCACGTATTCATCATATAGAAAAGTGCGGTTATATAAAACTACCTGTTGACATTACCTAAGGAATTTTGTTACGGATTAAAATCTGAGCAGAAAACTGACAAATTGTTATAATTCACAATTATGTATTCATTTGCATATATGGAAAGTATGTTTATATGAAACGACCTTGCCTTAGTTGTTAAACGCCATGAGACAAAAAAAAAGGGATTATAATTGTGTGCCTCGTCCATGCATACAAGCAAATGTTTGGTTATATAAAACTACCTACTGAACTGGTATCATTTTTAAATAAACATCAACATGTATCCTCAACTGTCCAAACTGTCATTTATATGTTATTTGAGATTGCACCAGCGTTAACAATATTAGATTCAGGGGGGAAATGATATACCCCTAAACACGTCGCTTACTTCAGTTCCTAAAATTATTCTCAAAAGCTCAAACATTATACAGTATGTGTCATAATTATGTACATTTTCTATAGTTAAGAATTAAACTCTTTACCTCACTTCTGATCAAAAAGTAGTCCACATTTTCTGTTTACATGAAACCATGACAAACAGCCAGCAGGATGTCTATAAATACGTTGAAAAGCCAATAGTTAAACTAAAAAATATCTGTAAAAATCTTTAGTTTAACTACACCAAGGTTGAGCATTTTCCATTTTATTGCTGGAAATGTAACCTTGCGCTCCGAAGGTTCAACGTTTTGAAAAAATAAATCGCCTAACATACTATTTGAACTAGGGCGGTTTCTACAAATAGGATTTTACCAAGCCTTATGCTAGTTATTTGGGATTTACACTGAAATAAGAGAACTGTAATATGACTACATTCTCGATTAAAAGATTCTAGATCAAAAGAGCCGCTTGAAACCAATTTATAAATATTGCAGTGGAGTGTAATAACAAGCGTATAAACTATGAAGTGTCAACTCCAAGAAGCAGAGCAGTGCTGGGGTTTGGTGACTAAAGAGAGGACAGGGTACAGAGACGTTCAAAATGCAAAACAGACAAAAAAAATTAACCTAATAATAAACTCAAATAAATATAATGATAATAAAATAAAAATTGTATTATCAGTGTCGTGAAAGAAGTCAAGTAAAATGACTGAATGCATATAAAACTATAACGTAATGATTTAAAAACGATAACTTAAGGTAGTGAGTTAAATTCCTAACGAAGTCACAGCAAAAAAGGCCAAATGACGCAGGAAAAAAATTATGTGAGAGATTTAAGGTTATTAATATATCATTCTGCCAGAAAAGATCGTATTATATCACACTACCTCCATAATTTGCTATTTTAACTGAATTAGGTGAAACTTTAGTAAAAACTGTAGAAAGTTCAGTAAAAGTGTAACGGAAACTTACGGAAATGTAAAGGTAGATGGTCAAAACTAGATTTCTCAAATCGTAAAGTTAAGATCTTACCAAATTTAGAGAATAAAATGTGATGCTCGCGCTACTGTTTAACGACGATGTTTTATGCTTTTCGGAAAACAGTTCAGTTTAGTATTTCATGTTTGAGTAACGTTTAACACAATATCACAATCACACATTAGCTTGGTTGTGGACAGTCCAGACAACTGTAAGTATCACTAAACCTATCTTTGGTCCTGTGGTGGATTGAATGTAAAAACAAAAACTAAGAAAAAAGAAGAAGAATATTGAGGGCAAGGGTGTTCCGGTTAAAAAAGCACAATTTACAACAAAGGGATGCGGCGACTTAATCAAAGAACTTCAGTGGAAATGTAAAAGAAAAAATGGTATCCTGGTATTTAATACAATCTCCTTGTTCTAATTAATGTGTTCAAATTACATTTAAAAAAATAATATTAATACGCTTACTGTTTTATTGCTCTTAATTTGCTTTTGCCCTTGATGGGAAATTGAGTGTTTGAATTTTTTATATCTTTTTTTTTTTTTTTTAAAGCATCTGATTATCTTACACAAAGTCACTTGTACTAGAAAACAGCAAACTTATTTCATGGGTAACTGTCGCTTTTAAGTAGAGTAAGAGTAAGATACTTTGTCATTGTATACAATACAACGAAATGTCGTGTGGTAATGTCCTTATCACTCCTTATAACGTCTGTCTGATGTCTCGATTTTTCTACTGTTGTTTGAAATCAACAAAGACATTCCGCGTTATAAGGAAGTACATTTAGCCGAATTAGATCCCTTGTCCTGTACAGGCTTAATCACCAGGTGACGCTATTGGTCCTTCTCTCGAGTGTCACTGTTGCGCAACTTGTGTTTTTACATCTCCATTAATAAAGCTCTGACATGATCTAACCAAATGTATGAGTGGAGGAAAAGAGCACGTGATCCACTTGAAACGATCTATATTTGGCCAATAGCAAATGAAGAAGGAAAAAACTTTCACCTATAAATTCTGGATTAATCATATTCAGTTCAAGCAAGACACAAATCATACGCATTTACGGCAAGAAATGTAAAAACAAAACAAAAAAGAAAACAAAAACTTCCAATCAGTTTATTTTTAACGCTTCGTGAGATGACATCTTACATTTCCGATTGAAGAAATCGAGTGACGCGACGTCCGCCTTCGCAAAAAACCAAACAACCGCGCCCACGAAAGTCCACGCGAGCGCGCGCACCCTACCCCCGTTACAGCCACCGCCGCCGTCGCCGCGTGCGGGAGATGAGCTCCGGTCCACCTGCTGAACAACATCACCACCACCACCACGACTATGACCGCGCCTCGGAACCGTCTTACGACGCGCAAAGCGGAAAAGCGGACGACGGGAGACACGACGACGCGTTCGAGGTCGAAAAGAAAGCAAAAAGCGGCGTGGACAAGAAAGTGAAAGCTGCGCAGCTAGCGCACACTCGACCGCAAATCTACCCGTGGATGACTAAACTGCACGTGAGCCACGGTAAAAAAAAAAAAATAAAAAAAAAAGTTTTCTGCTGTCTTTCGCTCCTCCGTGTGTTTTCCTCTCGGTTTCCTCCCCCTCGTCCATTCATTGTTATTTTTCCCCGAGTTTTATAGACCTCATTCGGAAATAATAAAACCGACGGTCGTAAATTTTTATGACAAAAGGCTTCAATTGCTCGTAAAACTGTCCGCTCGCGACCAAGAGACCATCCGCGACCAAATTTATGGTGGCCTAATTGGATAAGGGAAACAACAAACTACCAAACCGAGCTTAGACTCAGTTAAATAAATAGAATAAATAAATAAATAAATAAATGCGAGATTCCAAATGTACTCTAAAGTGTTTGAAATATAATTATTTAACTATTTCAGGAATATTTGAGTTAGAACATGTGCACCAATAAACTGCAGAGTGTAAGGTATAGAATAAGGAACTATCTAAGATGAATAAACATTAAATATCTAATGGAAGTATTAAAGCTCCAGTAGCTTTTATTTTCGGGAACAGTGACCAAAAGTCAGTGTTAATGTCAGTGTCCTTGTTCCATTAAGCGTACTTTTGTTTATTACTATTCACCATAAACTGATTTTTGTGATCGTAACTTTATCTTCTGAGTCACCAGAGTGAACTGTTCACTGTTAATAAAGCTGATTAAGGTGTTAAACACTGTTAGCGTTAGTTCAGCGCCATGTGAGTAAACTGAATCCTCCAAGTTTTCAACAACTTAGGTTTGGTGTGAATTCGATTTAATACAAGGCTTTGTAAAAAAAAAAAAAAAAAAAACTTAAATGAAGCAGTAGCAAGGCAGCATTGCAACTCGCTCCTTGCTGCATTTGACTCGTTTTTAAATATACCCCCAGTGTTAAAAGTAGACTTTTGTGTGTTTCTGTTTTTTGTGGTTTTTTTTTTGTTTTTGTTTTTTTTTGGTGAAACTTCAGAATCGGATGGGAAACGAGCGAGGACGAGTTACACCCGCTACCAAACACTGGAACTGGAGAAAGAGTTTCACTACAACCGATATTTATCCAGACGAAGGAGAATCGAGATCGCGAACACGCTGTGTCTGAATGAGAGGCAGATCAAAATCTGGTTTCAGAACCGCAGAATGAAATGGAAGAAAGACACAAAGACACAAAATGAAACATCAATACTAAACTAAAAAAAAAGTATTTGAAGTAACAATGTGTTATGAATAGGTCTTCGGCTATATTACAATTCATCATCATCATGATAATCACCTGGTCTTTAATTTTACTACCATGATAATGTACATTGGCGGGGGGGGGGGGGGGGGGGGGGGTGTAACCCTCAAAGATACAGATGCTGTACCTGTAATAGCCTGTATATATTTAACCTAGAAATGTGGATATAATGTACACTTTACTCTGAAATCTAATTAGGGCCCATTTATGGACTTAAAGCCATTGTTAAACGCACACTATCCACATTTCCAGGTGAAAAATACAAAAACGTACAAAAGGTTCCACTGCAGAGACAAGGAAAGGTACAGGTTAGTACTATTTTTCTGAGTGTGTAGGCAGTTTTATATAATCCTCTCAAGTCATGAAGGTGCAGACCGCCATGTTAAAATTTTACTGAGCTTCGGAGATGAGAGGTGCACGTGCACTGCTCCTTAAACATTGTTAGCATTAATTCAGCACTGCTGCTTCAAATTAATTCATAATTTTTCCATCCCAGGCCTTATGGTAGACAGGGCAGACGTTTTTTTGTTTTTGGGATGCTGCCAAAATGGCCACCTATAGTGAGGAATCCTCCTCCAAAATAATAAATAAAGCTCAGGAGGGTCATGAGAGCATGATGATGTCCACAATACCGAATAACAAATGATCTGCAACAGCCTACTACTGATATTAAATAAAGCATGAGTGTCATTTTTACAATGTAACAGGTTTGAATGTAAGAATGCACCACTGATGCTGGAGCTAGAGCACTTAAATATAGGCCTAATACTGAGATCGATTTGTATAAACGTGCAAGGATGTATTTTTGTCTATAATTTATGATATTATAACGCTTCAGAGCTACTATGAGACACTATGTCTACACCGAGGTCAGTGCACATGAGCACAGATTTAAGTTTTCTTTAATCCTTAATCTTTGTTGATGTTTTATTCTCTGCCTTACTTACAAGCTTGGATAAGATACTTTTTCTTTTTTCCTTTTTTTTTCTTCAGTAGAAAAAATAACTTCAGTATTTATTGTGTCACAAACAAAGCAAATGCTGTATATTGGAAATGTTGCACACATGCTAAACAGTCCTCATGGCTGTGCAAATAATGGATTCAATAAATAAATGGATGCAATAAATGCCAATCCTGTACCGAATAAAATATCTTAAAGTCACTTGTAAGTCGGTGTGTGTGAGTTGTGTTAATTCGATGCTCAGCTGCTAAAGAGACACTGAGTAATTTCCGCTCATGTCACTTGTCCAAATAACAACATCCGCAAAGTGTCAGGTTTATTTCCAGAATGTCAGCTGAAGGAATTTCAATTATGTGCAGCTCCATTACGTTTCACAAACCAATTAATTAAATCTTACCTTTTTTTTAAGTTTATATGATTCCGTTACAAGGTCTTAGGAGAAAAGAGTCTTGGGATATATCTAAAATAAGCTTAAAAACTACTGAAAGGCTAACCTAACCCTTTTCCTCGCGCTGTCCTTCAGGTCCTCTGTAATTATTTACAGTACAGACAGATGCCTGTAAAACGTTTTATGGCCCTGACACCCAATAAAACTTTATGGCTCTAAAACGACGACAGTTGTATCCTGTCTATTGAAACAGATGGGAAATGAGAACAGGTTTTATTCTGACTGGTTGCTCCCCTGACTTTGATGTCCATTCCAGAGTTACGTAACGTTTTAGTGCTTTATTAATAAGATAATGATTTAAATAATAAGAAGGGATTGTAGGTCATATTAAACTTGATTAAATTAAATTTTACAAATAAAATGGGTAATTAAATATTAATGCGCAAAATAGTTTCATTTTAAGTATGTCAAGTTAAAGG
The DNA here is from genome assembly GCF_023375685.1 of Ictalurus furcatus. Taxonomy (NCBI): domain Eukaryota; kingdom Metazoa; phylum Chordata; class Actinopteri; order Siluriformes; family Ictaluridae; genus Ictalurus; species Ictalurus furcatus. The sequence continues at coordinate 11,698,189 of NC_071275.1, read as the reverse complement.
AATAGTTAATAGATCTATCTTAAATACAGATGCATTTATTATAGCAATTTTTCATCACGTTACTCATGTGTGTGAAGATAAACCAATGATTTGTAATAAATAAATAAATAAATAAATAAATAAATAAACGGTTCATTTTCAGTCAGAGGGTAATGCAAGTAAATAAATAAATAAATAAAAACATTGACATATGATTTATATTACACACACACACACACACACACACACACACACACACACACACACACACACACACACAGAGCACATTAACACATCTATTTTAAGTAATGACCTACAAATTATTCAGGGTACTCACCACTGCAGCGCTGCTTAAAGCCCACAATAATAAACGTTAAATAAACTTATTGCTAATTAAAAATAAATATTTAGCACTGGCCACAGCTAGAACTCGTGCGGATGCGTGTTTTTATCCACATTTTTAAACTTTTGCAGCCTGAATGAGGCCTATAGGGAGTGTGTGTGAGTGGCCCGCGTGCAGCACGTGACGCCATTAGAATAAGTTTTATAGTTTTATAGGCAGAAGTGACAAAAAAGCCTTCAAGTTAAGTTCATGCGAGTGGACAGAAGACCACAGAGGGTCCCCTGGATGTTTTTTTTTTAACTCCAAAATGGTGCTGTAAGTTAATAACCTAACTCGTAATGAAATAGTCACGTGCCCCTCCACCACCCTGGGGGGATTAATTAATACTCTAATTCAATATTTTCTTTAAAAAAAATGTTCATTTAATGTTTCCTGAGCAAATGCTCGTTGTGTTCCCCGAGCTAATGTGTTTCAATTAGGCTTTTTACATGCTGTGGATAATCTTATTAAGCTTCGGGTTTCCTTGTTTTTGTGTTCTGATGTTATTTTACAGCGTCCGGAGCTTCAAATCCACTTTGTCGATCATGAATTCAGTGCAAATGGACAAGACGTTTAAATTTTGGTTAATTTATGTTCATTAAAAAAGAGAGATTCTATTCTGTTTCATTAGGCTTGGCTAGCAAGTTTTTTTTTTTTTTTTACAGAATCTGACAGAAAATCCCACTTACTAACTAAAGTGGATTGTGCACTTGACAAGTCTTTTGTTTGAAAAGTCATTATTATATTAGCAGAAAGCTTGCTTCTTCACAATATTTTAAAATCTTCGTGCGGAGACAATTATTGCATAAAAAAACCTCTTGAATAAATTGTTTTAATTTGTATTCTGTTAAAAACTGTCATCTGTGAGTTTGTTTAGTTATATGGAATTAAATAGATTTGTAATGTATTTCCGTGTATATTTTAAGATAGTAGGCCTAAGTCTTGCACCTTAACACGTAGGTCAAGTGCTTTGTGTTATTAGGCCTGCATGCTAGCAAAATTGCTCTTATATTTAAAATGTGAATCCTGATTCTCAGCACTGCGAATGCATCCATTAATTAATAATTCTGCACTGCATACTCATTATGAAGGAGTTAATTTTCAAAAGGTAATTAGCAAAGAAGCCATCAAGCGGAAATAGAAAGTAAAGTTGGCCCACAGTCACGAGGCCTTAATACTGAAAACAAAACAAAACAACGTATTCATTTCTCTCGCTCTCTCGCGCTCTCTCTCTCTCTCTCTCTCTCTCTCTCTCTCTCCCTCTCTCTCGCTCTCTCTCCCTCTCTCCAAATAATAATAATAATAATAATAAAGATAGATCAAGGTAATCGTTTGAATTATAATTTGTATGCTATTATTATTATTATTATTATTATTATTATTATTATTATTATTATTCGGTTCAAGCTGGTCGCTCAGGGTATCAATTATCATAAAACTATCCGCAGCCACATGAGAAAATGATAATGTATTTATTTATTGGCTCCTGGGGATAGGAGATTAGCATTACTACAGCTTAGCGAGCACTACATCTATAATACATGTAATTTAGTTGAGCTCTTAAATATGAATGCTACCTGCGAGTTATTACTGACAGACAACACGCTTTAAAATGTAGTTTAAAACAAAACTCAGACAAACATCTTTCAGAAAGCATCAGGGTCTTGACGCATATTAAGTCTACATTCAGTTGTGTGGATGAAGGGAGGACAAATGGCGTTTTGTATCGGGACAAATTTCATTGACGGTGTCTCATCAATAACTCCTTGGCAGTGAACTATTGAAACAGATCTCATGGCGGGGTGAAACGTCGGTCACCCTGTCTAATATTAAAATATGTCCTCAGCAAGAGGGGGGGGGGGGGTAAAATGAGGGGGATGGGGTTGGCATTGAAGATTTATGGAAACATATGAAAAAGCAGCTGGATCTGATTTGAGATTTTTCGTCATAACGAGCAATTTCGGTGTTTTGATCTATAAATTTCACTTCCTGAACTGGACACTGGTCAAGTACAGCGATTAAATTATAATATAGGTGGAAATATGTAGAAATGATTATTGTTGTTATTTTTTAACAAGCTGATTGTTGGTTATGGGGAAAGGGGAGAGAGAATGGCAGCGCAGCGTCAAACCACTGCTTTCTTTCTTTTTCTTTCTAATGATGATGTAATGATGTGTGGGCGTGTTTTTACATCTTGGTGAAGACAAAAATATCAAAAACGAATGTTTTGACCTTGTGCGGACATTTAGCTGGTCACCACGAGGAAAACCTTTTTTAAACACGAAATGCATTTTTTATTAAAAAAACAATAAAGACCCAGGGTTCCTATTGGTTACAGAGGTCAGGGTTAAGGTAGTGTTAGTGTTAGTGTAGATGCAGCATAGCATTAATTACCTGCAGTAATAATTAAGTCAGTGTGAGTGTTGTGATACACCACAGAGTCTTTTGCGCTCTCTATTGCTGCTATTGGTAAGTCGTCTATATGCACCCTGTAGAACCGAATTTGTGTGACATTCGGACAACCGCAAATTCGCATCTACGGGACTACATGGGCGATTTCTAACCCCTGATTCTAAACAGTGCAGTGTGTTTATATTTAAATCATAATTAATCATATCGTGTGTGTGTGTGTGTGTGTGTGTGTGTGTGTGAGAGAGAGAGAGAGAGAGAGAGAGAGAGAGAGAGAGAGAGAGAGAGAGAGAGGTGGGGCGGAGTTTGGACAGGGATGTTAGACTTTAAATAGCTATAAGTACAGAGGTATAGAGGTGTGGATAAGTATAGAGGTGTGCAAATGAGATTTATCCCATTTTGCACATGATTGCAGAATTGATTTGGGGCGAGGAGTAACTGCTGTTTCAGTAGCCTAACTTTCCTGACTGCTGTAAAATTAATTAATTAATTAATTAATTAAGTAATTTGTTGACAGAGTATCATGGTAACTGATCATCACTGATTACAAAAAAACAAATAACATTTCAAAACAATAATCCGCCATTATTATTATTATTATTATTATTATTATCATCTAATAATTTAAAGAGCGGCAATATTCTGGTAATCGCAGATGAGTCTAAAGATTTATTTATTTATTTGTTTTAACGTGAATAGCCAAAAATGCAACATTTCCCAAGTTAATTTAACACCTACACGTTTTATCTGCAGGATATTTGTGTGTATTCATAATGCTACGATATTTGATCCACACAGAAATAAAAAAACAGGCTACACCAGAGGCTGATAATGAATTTATTAAGGATTTAGCATGTTTAGCACATTTTAAAAATAGGCTACAACAAAATAATTCGTATAGCTATGTGTAGTTTAAATTATAATAAACTGGCCAAGTGATACAAGCAGGACACGAATGTTTCCTCGGTTTTTATTCTTGCAGAACAGATCTGAGAAACTCTTTGTTTTGTTTGTTTTTTTTTTTTATTATTGCAACCAGAGATATTTGAAATAGAATTGCGCCTGCGGCCAATATCACAGAGATGCTCATACAAATAAACTAAGTACTGTGGGGTTTTTTTTCCGCATAATATTTGAGTGGGTTTGGATGTTGCCAAGAAAATCTTGGCTTCCTCATCCGGGTACTTTGACCCCAGTGCCTGCTATTGGCCTGAGCTGAGTCTCGTGATCAAAGAAACTTTGCACGCTCCGTTTCTTTGCTGGGAGGGGTGGGCTTTTATAGAGCAGTAAAACGACACAAAGAAGGAAAATTTATTTCTTCCCCCTCCCTAAATTAATGATCATGAGCTCGTATTTGATGAACTCGAACTACATCGATCCTAAATTTCCTCCGTGCGAAGAATATTCGCAAAATGACTACATCAGTGCTGAATGTTACAGACGCTCCCGGGACGCCGACTACCAGCAGGAGTTGTTATATCCTCAAAGTGTCACCTACCAGGAGGGCAAATATGAGTGTGAAAGCATTCCCCAGCACGGGGGGCATTTACAAGGGGCAAAAACATACACACCTCCGACTGCTGCCCCTGCCACCCAGACAACTGCCCCTGAACTGCCCTCCGACAGCAAAGAGCCCGTGGTGTATCCCTGGATGAAGAAAATCCACTCCAGTGCAGGTAGGCAAACGCGTAAAGTCAGGACCATCTCTAGCTGATCTTATTTATTTATTTATTTATTTATTTTTGCGCTGTTTGAATTGGTCATTGTTTCCTAGTCCAGCTCCCTTTTACTGCACGTTAGTGTTTTCCTGTCCTAACACATCCATTGTGTCGTCAACTTGTAAATGATCTGATCAGCTGAAATCAGATCAGGAAAACGCTAAAAATGTCCAGTACAGGGGGAAATAAAGGAGCACATATAAGCAACAACTCTCATTCTTCTCGTTCCTCCATCTCTTCTTCTGTTTATGTTCCCGTCCCTGTGTAACTTTCCCTTTATGTTTGCCATTAAAGCCCACCAGTCACGTCGGCTATGTGATGTTTGACGGTATTAAGAGAGAAATCCTTTGAAGCGACACACACACCAGGCGGATTTACTACCGAGCGTCGGCTATTACACCCACCATAAATTTTACAGCAGGGCCAATAGACCGGACAGCTTTTTTCAGTTACGTGTGTGTGTGTGTGTGTGTGCGTGTGTGTGTCGGAGGAGGAGGGAAAGTATTTGAAGAGATCCTCCAAAAAAAAAATCCGAGTGATTAATAATTCAGATCATTCATTATTTGTATAGCTTAAATAGACAAAGACCAGAGTTCATCTTCTGCTAATGCAAATAAAACCGATTCAGAATGAATTAGCATGAGCAGAGATATGAATGTGGAGGTTATAACAATTCTGGTGTACTATACGAGGTTTCTGCTTTACAGTATTAATCATCAAATTGCAATTCAGTGCAGTGGAGTGAGTTTGACTCGGATGGGATGAGATTCTATCCTGCTAAAAGAGAAAAAAAAGGAAATCATCGTTTCAATTAAATGAGCTGTTTTTTCGTGGCAGATCTATAGGTGTGTGTTAAACTGTGGCTCCTAACTTGTAGAAAATGTCCGTTTTAGTGTGCTTGTGTTATAAGAGGCTGGTCAATAAAACGGGGTCAATGTGAAGTGAGGTCTCAGTCCAGTGCGAGTGAAGTGCACTTTCTTTGGAGGATGATTACTGATTATTAGCTACTTTCTGCATTCTTTTGGAAAGGTTGAACGCAATGTCATTCATAGGTAAAATGAACTCGTGCAAGTCCAGTTGGACATCAGAGTAATTCAAAATAATCAATAGGCAATCAATTCAATAGGCGTCAATAAACACTTTAACTCTTGTGTTCTATTCGCGTCAAAATGTGCCGTTTAAAAAAGTTTTTCTTTAATACGAAACTTTAGGCCTATGTGTGTGGCTCATTTTCTGCATTTAAAATGAAAAAAATTACAAGTTTGCCTCCCTTTAGTGAATCTGCTTAACACTGTTTAGTGCTCAATGCATTTAAAAAAATGAAAATTGGTGATAATATTAAAAACTGCTTTTTTACAAAAATAAAACATGAATTCACTTCGAGTCACATCACCTCCATGTCTTATTTGCGCTCACACCTGCTGGTAGGAGGATCTCCAGGTATGAGAAGGGCTTTTGTGTGTCTACTGTGGTGTCTCGCAAAATGTGCATTAATGGTCGGTTGTTTTCAAATATGTTCCGTCTCAGCTGTCCAAAGTCAGTATGGGTCATATCGACTTTAGTCAGCTGAGACGGAGCATATTTGAGCAGAATCAGAATTAGAGCAGAATCTATTACAAACATAACACAAGGATTAAAGATAATAAGCGTCATATACACTATTTAGGTTATAAAAAACAAATATGTTAGGGTGTGTAGTTATTATTGTCCAAGTTCGTTTAGAAAAATATTTTTTCCTTGTTTTCTTTCAGCGAACTCTTATGGTTCAGAGCCCAAGCGATCCCGCACCGCTTACACCCGCCAGCAGATCCTGGAGCTGGAGAAGGAGTTTCACTACAGCAGATATTTAACCAGGAGGAGAAGAATCGAGATCGCCAACACGCTGTGTCTGAATGAGAGGCAGATCAAAATCTGGTTTCAGAACCGCAGGATGAAATGGAAGAAAGATCACAGATTACCCAACACCAAGGTCCGACCTTCATCCTCCTCCTCTTCCTCATCTTCCTCAAACAGTGCAGCGCGAGACCAGGACATCACAAAAATTTAGACTAGAGGGACATTTTATGGACACCAATATACGCAACAAAACAGCATTTAATTTATTTTTAGTTAAGTTATTTTATTTTTTATTTCAAATTAAACTTCATTAACTATAGCTGATTCGTAAGTATTTATTTCGTATGTTCT
>NC_071275.1:11664014-11689014 GCF_023375685.1 Ictalurus furcatus | reverse complement strand
GATAATTAAGGCAGTTATTAATCAAATGTTGAGTCATTTATTCCCAGACAGGATGCAGCTTCAGGCGACTCCATACTGCTGTCAATCTATTTAGTACGACGTTCAATAAATTACAAATGAATAAACATTAAGGTGTAATGTCAGTGCATTTTAAACATATGAGTGTATGTGTGTTTTCTGATTTTTGACGCCTCAAGCCCTTGCTGATGGTAATTACCTAACGGGATGCCATAAAGAGACTAAAGCATGCACACACGGTTCTCTAAAGACATCACAAGACATCGTCTGTTGTGCCTTGGTTAAGTTGGGAAGTTACATTTTGAGTTTCTGTGACTCGGAAATGAAGCCACCACTTCCCCCCGTGAGGAAAGGTGTAATTATCAATTAATTTATAGCGACTGATCATCTAAGAGTTCAGAACAGTCCAGTCCAGAGCACTGAGAGATCATCCTTTAAATAATCTCAAGCCTCTGATTTCTACAAAGAAAGAAAAAAGAAAAATAAAAAGGTGAAAATGAAAGCATGTACATGATGTTGGGAAAGAAAAAAAAAAAAAAACAATGCTCAGAAATCAGGTCAAAACATGTTCATGTGCTATTAAGATAAAATAATTGGTTATATTTAGAAATCATATGATGGTAAAAATGATGCAATGAATATTATTTTAAATTTAAAAACCTATTACACATCATCTTTGATTCAGCAAAAACTGGTGGTATTAATCATTAAATTCACTTTATTTCATATCAAACAATTTTTAGCACAAACATAAGTTCATCTGCTTTATGGTTCATATGAGAATAGAAGGTGAAATATAAACAGCAAGGAATATCTCTTAAAATGTCTTTTTTTTTTGTTTGTTTATTCGTTCAGGTTTCAAGATCTGTTTTATGTTACAAGCTTTTTTGTACAATGGAATTCTTAATGTGCACACTCATGGATTCTGCAGTAGTTTTCAAGAGAAATAATAAATAAAATGACACCATGTGTTAAAAATCATTAAAAATAACATGTCACGGTCATATTTACCATAAAACAAATCATTATTCTGAATATGAAGGATGTGTGAATGAGATTCACGTTCATTTGTACTGTATCTGGACCACACAAAGCTCCTTAATTCAGGATTTCACAGATTTCAGCTCCTAAAAGCAGAACAGATCCGAGATCTTAAAGCGTTGATAAAAACAGTGAATCACATGTGAGAGCTATAGAGCTGAAAATAAATGAACTGCTCCATTTGGGGAAAATCTTGAGACAGGTCAAAAGTTCAAGTGGATCAAGTGGATTTATTAGTGAGGAAGAACCAAGTCTATAAAATGACTTGAAAGATGGGGTAGATGTTACATTCAGGAAAACGTGAGATCTACAAGAATTCCAGTTACAAATTGTAGGTTTTCAGAATTTTTTTTCTCCAACTATAGCTATAGCTGACAATATTTATACTTAATGTTCGCACACATTCCTACATTTTTGCACCAACTTTATCTGTTGGGATGTCTCATCTTACAGAACCATAATTGTTGTGGCAGCCTAACCTTCTTAAAACCTGTCGAATGCATTATTGAAGGTTCTGATATAATATTAGCTGTGATTGTCTAATTGATATAACAATAACCTCAAACACTCTTTTTAATTCTTTCTCTCTAGATAAAATCAGCTGTTTGGACCATTCGGGTGTAATGAGGATCCAGGCTCTGGGCTACCACCTTGTTTTAGCAAGACATTCGTTATTAAAGGGAAAAAAAAATAATCACCCGCATCTGATCAGAGAAGAGAAAACAAGCCATATTAGTTACCCAAGTTACACAGATTCAGAGGACTTGGGGACATCAGTAGCACAGCAAATCTAAAATACAATTCCACAGGATAGAGTCAGCACACACACAGAGTGAAAAGTAAGTAGTTCATGCTTCCACTGGAAAGATTCTGTATAATGGTATAATAAGGTAATATAACCATATACAGTAATTAGTAAAATGATTCAAATCATTCAGGTTGCTCCACCATTCTCATTGTTTATGTGACTTTACATGGCATTTGGACACTTGACCTCAGCATAGAATCTTGCACAAAGATATTTGCACTAATCCATCATCTTGCATGAAGTGCAAATGAACAGAAGTCACAGAACACACTTACACACCCTCCTTTATATTGCACAACACATAGTCTCAATACAATCCTACATCAATATTGTCTTTACTAGAAATGCACTACCTCAGCCTCACACAGTGTTTTGCACCAAGACTGTATTTACACATCTGTTTTTATTTTTACTACTTCTTTTGTATTATACAGTGTATTATTTTGTATTGTGTGTGTGTGGTGTTGTGAGATAACTGGTGTTGTGGCTAAACTGAACAAAATAATCTTATCACTAAAGATGACACATTGTGTGATTGCATTTATAATATCAGAGGAAAAAATAAAGCACCTGCTTACACCTTGAAAAGTAATTATATGTCCACGAGCAACTGAACTCAGCATACTGAAAGTAGATTATTTTGAAACTATTTTAATGTCAGATATTTTAGGACTAATAGGATAAACATATAAAGCTTGCATAACATAAGTCAGTCTGTACTTCTTTATGCGTCCCCTATATGTTAAAAGGACAGATTCCAGGTTTTATTGGTACTGTATTGGAAAGCGATTTACAGTACTACTCCAAACAGAGCCATTTTACAAATTAGAATATAATCAAACTCAACTGCAAAATCTGTACTGTTATCATCTACCGACTTTTCAACCATTTTATAACTTTACAAGTGAAAGGATTCCTGCAAATTTACCCTTGAGAGATTATTGGTCTGTCTAACATCACAGTACATTTTTAGTGCACTAGAGTGTTTACACTGGCTATTATTAAAACCCAGTGATGTGCTAGAAATCAGAAAAATCCAGAGTTTAACATTTTTATAGTACAACTAGGTGCTTGTAACAGTAATGGTACCTTGTATCTTTTTTCAGTAAAGCACAAACTAGTAAATTAAAAAAAAACTGTAATTCTAGAGTTTAATCATCATTTTACTCTTTTGTTTCAAAACATGCATCTTGAATTTAAATGAGGCAAAAATCCAAAAGAATCTAAACAAACACAAAATATCAAATTATACAAAGACAGAATTGGTGTTATCTATTTTAGTTGATCAGGCTAGCTAGCAAACATTAGCCACCGAGCTAGACTAATATTACTTTGCATTGGCTAGCTTTACTTTGGGTTAAACTTGTCACACTTGTGATTCTACTAAGCTTTAAAGCATTGAAGGTACGTTTTATCAAAGCTTAGGTGGACAAAATAACAGAAAAAAGGTTTATTTCCTTATTAGAAAATGGAAAATTAGCCAGACTTGGCTGCCTACATCAGGTAATTGTTTTTAGTGGCTAGTTTTACAGTAAAGTTAAAGATATTGTGTGTTTTGTGTAATATTACAATACAGTCACAACAATTACAGTACTAAAAGTAAATATTTTCCCAGTATTGAACAATGATCAGACCGAATAGGATTTCGCAGAGTTTTTTTGGGGGGGATTTACAGCCAAAAATGCTTGATTTTGCAGCGGCTTGCAGAGTTTTTTTTTACTTTTTGCGAAAAACTACTTGAATTGGTGAAATTGCAATTATACGAAATGTTTCGCACACTGATGTTTGTTCGTAAATGAAACATTTTAGCTGTAGTCATGTTTGATGCACGTGAATCAAAGAGGGCTTTGGCTGAATGTGCGTTGTAATGACATCATTTGGCGGTAATTTTGAAAAATGGCACGCTCCTCCGAATATTGTGGAGTTTACTTGATTTTGCATTAATTTCTGTGATTGCAAAATCATGGAGGGGTTTTATATAAACACATTTACAGTATTTTGTTGATCTTTTTGTACAGACATTCATTACATGTTTAGCGTTATAAAAATTAGATAGTCAACTATATAGTGTATAGCGTATGAATACAGTGCATAATGTGGAGTTTGAGACACAGCTGTCGTTGACTAATTGACAATTACTTTTAGAAAAATAATAGCTTTATGGAATCACCACAAGAAGTAGAAGAAAGTGAAGAAACCAATGAAGTTAAAACATTCAGTTTAGCTGACTCATTTTCAGACTGTAACCAAAACTCAGAACCATCAAACTTAGCATGAGAAATTGAATGCAATTCCCTGTAAAGTTTATGTTTCCATGATATGGTTTCTAGATATTATGGATTCATGGTATGGCAGCTTTACATTTCTTCTTGTTAAACATTAAAAAGATGATATGTTCTTCCATTCGTCATGTAAACTTAATCGGTATCAGATCAATGCATAACCAGAAACAAGTTTGATCAGATTTTTGTCCTCTCTCTTCTTGACGGTCGTGCTTCATCACCACCGAACTAGACGTCGCACCACCATCACGCTGAGAAATGAGAATACGATGATGCGTGTTCGGGTCAGAGGTCACACTTTTAGTATCAGGTCAACTGATCAGGGCTTGTAATCTCGCCTGGTTTTGTTGTGAAGGTGTGAACTTAACATGACCAGCTAATATGCTGCTTTATTAGATAAACGATCCTGACTACTTACCAAAATATGCATTTAATGGGACAAAAAGGTGTACAAAAAGAAGTTGGTGATATTACAGTTTAATACATTATTTTTTTTTAAATAATATGCTCTAATAGCACAGAGAATAAAAAATAATAAAAAGGAAGAGCATGAGCAAAAGGAAACATGCGTTGATGGAAACCACTGGGGGAGAAATAACCATGATTAAAAACAAAATTAATTTAGGAGTGGTAATGCAGGAGAGAGATTTTTTTTTTTAACTTAATTTAGCTGAGATATTATGATGAACTGGAATGAGCCACATCTGTGAAACTGTATGGAAATGAATGAAACTGAGTGAATATTTTTGCTATTTCTGTGTACAAATGTGTGTTAGTATAAATAAATTTCTGAACTCCTGTAGTTTTATTCAGTTCATTAATATTCAAATGTATGATATAGACTATACACATTCATGTCTATAAATGTCAGTGGAATTAAAAATACATGTTTATGCATAGAAAAAGAGAAAACGTGTAGTACTAGTCATCTTAGAATTTCTGTTCAAGTGTATAAATATAGAAATATTTCTTTCTGAAATGCATGTATGTTAAATGTACATATTTCCATATGCATATATTTGCATATCTCTCTGATCTGTGCAATAAAGCCACTTTGAGCTAAACTGAGTGAAACGAGTGAGGGAGAGAGAGAAGGGAGACGGCAAGCAAATTGATATTCTGAGCATAAACAGAAGAGCTGCCGTAAGACATTCATCATGTGGAGTGTGTGTAGGAGAGACGCAGTGAGACGCGTGTCCCCTGGTCGACCCCAGGAATCTGTCACACGCAGAAATATACGCTTATTATGCAAATGTATAATGTGGTGCTATTGATTGCAGCCTGTAGCGGGCCATTACCACTCCCAGCTGGGACTGTGTGTGTGTGTGTGTGTGCGTGTGTGTGTGTGTGTGTGTGTGTGTGTGTGAGAGAGAGAGAGGCTACCATTACCATGATGATTTCGTCTGCTTTTTGTATGCGAATCTGATCATACATCACGCACGAGCAGGACAAATGAAATTAGTTCTAAAGCTGTGAAGTCCTGAAGACCACCTGCTCTGTAAATTTTACCATTTTCTTGCTTCTACACCCTAAAATCATCTCATCACCTCACACACCTTTCATGAGGATTCAAATCATTGTCTCACTGGTGTCTGAGCCTTTGCATTTTATTTTCTGCCTCCTGACATTTATGACATACGTTACATCAAACATAGTAAACCTTCTATATTATCACAGTTCATTCTCAATCTGCTTTTTATTTATTTATTTATTTATTTATTCATTCATTCATTCATTTTAAAGTTCTCCATCTGCCTGTGCAACATTTCAACTGAAAATGGACCTCACAATCACATGTGGACACTTTATGGTCATCTTGTAGTTATGAAAAGCTTTCTAAACAAAATAAACCATATAACTGAGTTCATGTTATGCTTTCGTGCAGGCCAGCATGGTCTGCTAACATCAACTCAAAATAAAAAAATACACTATTTTATCAGTGTATATTTGGATGCGGGTTTTTATTTTAAAAAACTCATCACTGCTTACTGATATTGTTTCGTGTGGGGGTTTTTTCCCCACTGTTTTGGGATAGAAGAACTTCTCCTTAAAACCGAGTCACTAAACTGCTGAGTTAGAAGTAATGATATTACTGATGCACAGGAGGGCGTGGCCAAACATGTTTTTATGAATGGGTGTGAGCAGTGATTGGCTGATTAGGTGAACTCAACGAAATCCCATTTCACAATGTTCTGTAAAACGCGGCCATGTTGTGGACAAAAATGAAATGGCTGCGATTTCATTCATGAACATAAAAAAACTAATAAAACATTCACGGAAACAGCGTAAGTGTTTCGCATTATACACACTAATGAGGAGAATTAAATTTCATTCACATTCAACTAGTGTAGTGCTAATCTTGCAGACTATACAGAATGTGAAGGCTTTCTGTGAATCCTTCAAAGTAAACTGTTTTTTTTTCTTCTTCCAGACGATTGTTTCCGGTTTGAAGAGGATGTTTAATGTTTAATTTCAAACACGTTTGCTCCTGAGATCAGCACAGCAGCGATTTAAACATTAAACCGCACTAATATTCTTAGTAATATTCTCAAAACTGGGAATATATCTTCTAAAAATGTTATTGTAATTAAATATTAACTTTTAAATATAAACTTAAAACTCTATTGTGCAGATAAATTCGGGGATTTCTTGGATATTTACGATATCAGGATTATTTCTGATTTCATCTCAGTAACATTGGAGTCTGTGGAATGGAATATCTCTCTTTATAAATCATTAAATCAGGCTTAAGATGTGCTACAAGCACTAATGCTTTATAAATTACTCCTTAAAAACTTGGAGTCTTTAAATAAACAAATATCTTTTTCAAATCTGCACATTGTACTACTTGCAAGCTGCTTCTCTTAAAAATATATATTTTTTTCATATCAGCCCATTCTCCTGGGAAGCTCATCATTATCAAAAATGTTATCATGACTGTCTGCCTGCCTTGTTCCCTATTTTTATCAGTTCCTGTTGTGTTTTGGCCACGCCCCTAATAATCATTTTCACCTGCGGCTGGTTTGTCTCAGGTGTGTCTGGTTCTGTAATCCATCTCAGCATAGAAAACACTCAGTCATACCAAAATCACATGCAATAATGTTTAAAAATAACATTTATGAAACGTTAAAAAAAACAACTTTATATAAAAGTACAAGAAAAATAAACATTGCTTTTTATTAAGAAGAATTTATTTAGCATAAGTCTTAACAACTTTACTTTAGCATGAGTCTTTAGTCTTTAACTACATTAAGAGTCGGGGGGTGTACATTTTTGAACAGGATGATCAGTGTAAATTGTTATTATTTTGTCTTCTGGGAAACATGTCTTCATGGGAAATCTTATGCAGCTTCTGAAGGGCAGTAAATGAAAAAAAAAAAAAGATCTTTAAGAAAAATAATAACAGTTTGCACCGATCATCCTCTTCAAAAGTTTACACCTCCTGGCTCTTCATGTATTGCATTGCCTTATTGAGCATCAGTGAATGTTTGTACCTTTTGTAATAGTTGTGTACGACTCCCTCAGCCCCTCAGTGAAAAGATGGATCTGAACATCATATAGTCGCTGTTGGAAAGGGCTCAAATATGTAGAATACGCTGGAAAAGTAAAGAATGTGCTTTGGACCTGGAGGATTTTTCTGAAGAACAGTGGGCAGTTTAACTGCTCAGGGCAAACAAGGGACTCATGAAGAACTCTCACAAAACAAACACATCATGTCGTTGATCATCCAGGTAACGACACACAATATTAATAATCGAGTGTGTGTAAACTTTTGAACTGGTTCATTTGTGTAAATTCGGTTATTATTGTGTCTTGTGGACTATATGTAAACATCTGTTATATGAAATAGCTTATTCAGGGCAGAACTAAATATACAAACTAAATGCAAAATTAATGACCTCTCTTTTTTTAAATTATTAACATTTTGCAGATTCTGCAAGGGGTATGTATATTTATGAGCACAACAGTAAATATGACTTTCTGAAATCCTGTCAGCTTAGCTCATATTTAGCTAGCTGGCTAGCATGACGACTACAAGCATTACAAGATATGCTAGGATTGGGTGAATGTAAATGAAGGGGGGAGAATGGGGTAAGTTGTCACACATGTACGTTGTCACACTATTCATTCCTCCAGTTTGCACCATCCTATGTTATGGAGTGCCCAACACCAACCCAAGCATGCCAGGGCCCAACACCAACCCAGTCACTCCAGTCCCCAACACCAACCCAGTCACGCCAGGCCCCAACACCAACCCAGCCATGCCTGGGCCCAACACCAACCCAGACACTCCAGGCCCCAACACCAACCCAGTCACGCCAGCCCCCAACATAACCCAGCCATGCAAGGCCCCAACACCAACCCAGCCATGCCAGGGCCCAACACCAACCCAGCCATTCCAGGGCCCAACACCAACCTAGCCATACCAGACCCCAACACCAACCAGGCTACACAAGGCTCCAACTCCAGACCATCCCTTCCTCCGACGAGCTCAGACCCAGACCTACCCAGCTCCTATGCTAGCATCAGCTAAGCCTTTTCCAGCAGTGTTATTGCTGATACAAGTAAACTAACTCCAGAGGACATCTGGCCCTATCCAAAAGCTGGTCCCCGAAAAAAAAAACTTGCATTAGATGAAGAGGAGTTCACTTCTAATGCTAGTTAGCAGCCTAACTTTACACTCTATTATCATCCAGGGGAAAAATTAAACGTTCACAAAGTTGCTAACAAACTAGCAGGTGTATTGTAGTTAGCATTTAATGTGTAATACTGTTTCTGATTCTTCTCTAATTTTGATCTATCTAGTTCTTTTTTTTATTATTTTTTTTGCTTGCATGCTAAAAGATCACATTAGGCTATACTTGAATAATGATCACTTTTCTATCTTCAAGAGCATTATGCACACATTTACATGATTTAAAAGAGCCAAAGGTCACCTTAAGAAAGACTGATTATAAATTCAGTGGCTATTTAGAACATTTCTGTCCACATACATCTCTAATTACACACTCGCCCAATGAAACTCTGTTCAGATGAATCGCTTTTCCTTCAGTAACCTGCATGGCTGAGTGCTGATTTATTCATTTTCTAAAAATCCAAGGTGATGTGTGTGTGTGTTATCCTAGTTATTGGCCTTATTTGTCTACAGTCTTAAATATCTGCAAATTGATCAAAACAATTGAAGCGCAATCACTTTCTCCACACCAGAATCAGACTCAGATTGGGGGGCGTGGCCTAAAATTTGAATTCAGAAATTGTTTGTTTCAGCATCTATTTTTCTTCGAGGTGTAAAACGATTTATATCAAACGCAAACACTACAGCATTAAATTTTGCATGTCCTTGGTCCACAGTATCCAAGACTAAGTTAAATTTGTTCAGCCAATCACAAACCTGATCATGTGATTCATCACAGCCAACATTTCTTGTCACATAGATTGAGTTTAACCTAAAATTTCTGGTTTTAATAAGACAATACAACACTTTTTCTAACATATGAATAAATAGCTAATATTAGCTAATATCAGGCTAATATTAGCTACGTGATTAGCTTAGCTGATATTAACATTATCTGTTCAGTGATATGATCTTCAGTCAATAGACAAGTTTGCTATCAAACTAGCTAACATTAGGTCAACTATCGATTGACCCCTGCTAACGCTAGTCAGCTAGCTAAAATAAGAGGTAATTTTAGGATATATTTGTACACGCTGTGATCTTTTGCATCTAACACTAATGACGTTAATATCAAACTAGTAAACATTAGGTAAACTATTGTAGTGATAGTATGCGATAAAGTTTGCGATTGTGTGAGCAAATTTAACATACATGCTCCAGAGATACTCATCAATTGGAAACTGTGTATCAGAAGTAAATATAGGTAAGTAAACATTCTGCTACACACACTGTACTGATTATATTAGTGAATAATTACACAAACATGTTTGTAATATAATTTGATATAATTGTTGTGTTAGCTGAAATTAACACTCCGGATGTCTGACCTGGTTGTAATTAGCGTGGAGTAATTATGGAGAACGACATGGGGTTTCTGTGATGCTAATGACTCGCATGATGTAGCGCAATGAAGACAGAGGTGACGGTGATCAACACCGAGAAAATAAATAAAGCACTAATAAAAGCAGAAGGGGACGAGGACGGAGAAAGTAGAGAGGGATGACGGTTCAGGACGATTCCTCCAGAGGATGGAGTCGCCCCTCAGGACATGGCAGCGTCAACTCATCTGCATTCAATTGTATGATGAATAGTTTTTTTGCATCTATTATTATTATTATTATTATTATTATTATTATTATTATTATACATCTGTGTGTTTAATCCCTGTAAATTTTCCCTGCTATTTTGAGTGACCAGCGATTAAGTGATGGATTACATCTTTTCTGTAAAAATAAATAAATAAATAAATAAATAACGCATCAGAGGAAAATTTATCGAACATACAGCACTTTTGATAAGAAAACACTTAAGGAAATTACACACACATCCTCAAGCTAATTCATCTTCTATCTAACAAGGCAGGAACATTTATTATGTTTAAAGCACAAAGCAATCCATTATCCATCTCGGCTACTCGGATGATTTATTTTCCTTCTTGTCTCCTTTTAAAAACCCCGTTTAAAAGCCAGGGCTATATTTATCTAGAATAAGTTTATTATACTGTACAATCTATTTCAAATACAATACAAATGTAACATTTTAAACACTAAAAAAACACCAAAATATAGTTCATATACCAGAAACAGAACAGGTTTTCAATCTTATTTCCTGAATATATTAATGAGCTGTTTTTGAAAAACACTGACAGGAAGCAAAAGCTGATTAGTTTCCTGTAACTGCACGTCATACAGTGCTTTACTCCTCCTTGTCACGTTTCAAAGGTAGGTGCGGAAACAATCGCAGATTTTCGATGTTTTATTATATAAACCAACCAAAACACAAAGGATACTTAGACTGATGCAAAACACTGTGGCACAGACTACACATAAACTAACAAAACCAAAAGTACGGTGGTCTAAGTCAACATAAGACAGAGAAGTAGCGCAAACAATGGCTATATATAAGTGTGCTCTAACAGAAATGTGATTCAGGTGCAGATGGTCATGTGACATATTGTAGCACAGTGCAGTGGCTGATGGGAACTGAAGTCCAGCGTTACCTCCTTGATATATGACACTCCTGTACCACAGCAATAATGCCAATGATTAAAGGGTTTTATTTGTTAGAGAAGATAGCATACTTTTTATCCATTTATAGTTACATTTAATATTCTGTGAAGTGAGTTAGTTCCTGTTGTCACTTACATTGTAGCAGCTATAAACACTCGTTCCCTCACCATCCCTCTCTCTTTATTCTCTCTCTTCATTCTCTCTTTATTCTCTTTAAGAACAGTAAAGAAGTGTAAAAGAAGATATGGGAAAACTTTGGGGATATGGGAAGTTACAGCTTCACTTCTGACTGTTACACAGCGCTGACACTGGAGACTCCTTCCATAAACATTACATAAACAAATTTCTTCTTAAAGATCAACAAATACACACATGGAGCGTCATCTGTACACGTCCCTGTGAATGAGCTGTTGCTATTGAAACGATAACGTATCAGAACGAGTGCATTAATATAAACCTGCACTACTGTCAGAGCTGCTGTTATAGAGAACACCTTCTGATCCAATCACAATCCAGAACTCAGCAGCGTTAATAAATGCAGTAAAATTTTCATATAAAGTAATAAATTATTTTTCGGATTAAACGACTGGATGGTTTGATTTGACTTTTGCCTGCTTGCATTTTTTCACTTCTCTGCAGTAATGAGGAATAATGATTCTTCTCTCTCTTCTCTTCATCCCTCTATCCATCTCTCTCACTCTCTGAATTACTCCACCTCTTTCATCCCTTTTTTATCTTTCTTTCTTTCACATCTTTTCTTTCACCCTTCCACAATGTTTTTCTTCCCTTAATTATTTAGTTTCTTTGTTTTGCCTGCTTATGTTACATCTTTCTTTCTTTCTGTTCATCTGTTTTTTCAATCTTTTACATCTTTTTCTTACGATCTCATATTTTTCCACATCTTTCTTTCTTTGATTGTGTTGTCATAATGTTACCTCTTTTCTGTCTCTCTCTCATTCTCTCATCCTTCACCTTTTCCTTACCTTTCACCATATCTCATCCATTTTCTCATTATATCCTGACCATCTCCATCTCTTTTCTTCTTTCTCTCCACCTTTGTTTTCCTTTGACTTCCTGTTTCCTTTTACCAGTTCCTATTTGTGTCTCAGCCATTTCTCCATCTCTTCCCTGTGCCTTTTTTCAATCTCACTCCTTCTCTCATTGTCTTTTTGTCTCTCATTTCATCATTTCACCATCACCTTCTCTCTCTGTCGCACTCTCTCTCTCTCTCCATCAACCACATTTCTCCCTCTGTTTCTTCCTTTCACAATCTCATCCCTTTCTATCTGTCTCTATCCTTCTCCCAGTTCCCTCATTCTCTCTCTCTCTCTCTGTCTTTCTCATTTTTTTCATCTCCACCCGTCTCAATTCATCACGCTTTTCTCTAATTCTGCTTTAATAACCCAGAGCCTTCATTTATCACAGTATTGAACAGCATCAGGTCATCCGGAGGTCACTGTCTCAAACGTGCACGCGCGCACACACACACAGAGTGCACATACATACACACATACACACACAACACACACACAAACACACACACAGAGTGCACATATACACATACACACACACACAGAGTGCACATATACACATACACACACACACAGAGTGCACATATACACACACACACACACACACACACACACACAGAGTGCACATATACACATACACAGAGTGCACATATACACATACACACACACAGAGTGCACATATACACATACACACACATACACACACACACACACACACATAGAGTGCACATATACACATACACACACAACACACACACATACACACGGAATGCACATACACACACACAGAGTGCACATACACACACAACAGACACACAGGCACACAGAGTGCACATACATAAAGCATGAAAGAGGACAGTTCACGAATTAAGAGGCTAATAATGATCACTTTAAGGCCAATTTAAACCAACCTGAATTACATCAACACACACACAGAGACATACACACACACAGACACACACACACACACAGTCTCTGTGTGTGTGTGTGTGTGTGTGTGTCCACAGCAGAGGACGTCTCCCACTGGCAGTCTGTGTGGTGTGTCAGGTTAATTGTCTCTCCTGTAGAGTTCAGTGCTGTGTTCAATTTCATCACCTACACTATTCATATTACAATAAAATAAAATAAAATACTTATTTACTGTTAGAACATCACAGTGACCTGAGCATCATTTCTGAAATTGAAAATTATATAAAAATATCTATTTTATTATATATAGATTGAAATATAAACAGTATGGTTAATTTCTAAGCTACTCAGTTGATCGTTTTATTTCACTTTGTTTCTGTTAAAATGTCAAGATGATTTTTTCTGAAACAATAAAAATACAAATATAAAATTAAATAGAAAAAAAAATAGAAATAGAATTGTTAGAGAAAATGAACCAACCACAAAGGTCTGATATTGTGAAATGTTTTATTTCTCATTTCATTTGTAATGTTGTCCCATGCTCTGAGTGGAAGACGCAGTAAATATACAGAGCGAGGTGATTTTCAGACATTTTTGTATTCAGTGTTTGAGAGATGATTCACATAAAAACCGAAAAAATGTTCAAATGAATCTGATCATAACCTCATGAACTCGGATAAATAATAAAATGTCTCTATTATTATAACGAACGTGTGACGAGTCGCGATACATGGAAATATAATACAGAGAGACTCCGCCCACTTCCTATATAAAATATTTAGTTAGCAAATGTAAAAACTATAAAAGTTCCACAGTTGCAGTGTTTATTATTTATTTATTTATTATTATACACTCGAGTGAAACAAATAATAATGACGTATTTACATTATAGCGATGAGGAGTTCCGTCTTTCTCTCCATCCATCTGTTACGTCTCTCTTTCTTTTCGTCTGTTTTCTTTCTTTACAACTTTCTGTTGTCATTTTTTATTTCCAAATTACTCTCTGTCTTTCTTTCTATTGTGTATTTTGTTTGATTTTTATTTATTTCTGTTTCATCTTTCTTTATTTCCATTTCACCCATTATGTCTTTCTTTTTTACTTTCTTTTTTTTACTTTCTGTTGTAACTCTTCTTTCGTTCATTCTTTCTGTACCTCCGTGTTCTGATTTTTCTTTATTTATTTGCTTCTTCTTTCATTCTTTCCTTCTATTACCCATTTCTGTCTGTTATGTCTTTCTTTTTAGGTTGTAATTTTTTATTTTTTATTTCTTTCTTTCCATCTTTATTGGATTTTTCTTCCTTCCTTCCTGTCTGTCTTCAGTGAGTATAATGTTATTTGTAAACTGCAGTGAAGGATTTACTTTTTGTGGCTTATTAAAGGAGCAATACAGCCAAAAATAAAATGCATGCGATGTTCCTCTTTACTTCGAGTGAAGTCTCTCAGTCGAGACATGTTCGGTGTGTGATGTTTCTTTTGTTTTGTCCTGGAGCTACAAGGCTAATGTTGCTAACAGGTACTGGAGGCTTACAGCCTCCAGTTTAGCATCACGTACTAACTAATTATATATATATATATATATATATATATATATATATATATATATATATATATATATATATATATATATATATATATATATAGTGTATATATAACAGCGTGTCTCAGAGTGTCAGAAAGCACACCAGTGAGTCTGACACTGAGGCTAAACTGGAGGCTATACACTTCCATTACTTGTTAGCTCCAATAACCCAGAATCGTGAAGCGAGCTTCAGACACCGAACACGTCTCATCTGATCTACTATACTGGAGGTAAAGGATGCGCTGAGTGTAGTGTACTTTATATAAAACAATATAAATACAAATAAAAACATCCTGTAAGTATTCAGTCACTTTGTGAGTAAATCCAAGACCCCTATCTGCTCTAACTTGGTTCGAGCCACAGAAGCCCAGCCCTTATTGGCCAGCGGGTTCCTGGGTGAGGGATGCATGATTCCCTCCACCTTCACTTCCAATCCGGCTTCGGCGAGGCCACGTCGGGCTCGCTGCTCTGCCACCTTGCCCACTCCGATCACGATGGAAACGCCAAGGGCACGTACCACTTGGCACAGCGCGGCGTCGCAGTGGATCAGCAGGGCGTCACGGTCCACAGCGGGCATCTCGGGGGGCGTCACGTTCCTCCCCGACTCTCTCATGAACATCAGAGGGCACAGGTTATGGACGAAACAGTGACTGAAAAAGTGTTCGGGTTCTCTGCAGAGCTCCTGGAAGAAACTCCAGAACCGCGCGCCGCTCACTTCACTCTGAGTGCAGAGGAAGCCTCTGATTGGACGTTTCGGATGCTCGTTAGGAGGACGACCCACCTCGCCAGAGATCTTCAGCCAATCACGCACAGCATTTACCTCACCGAAGGGAACCTGACAAGGAGAATTACAGGGAAAGCAGAAGAGTAAGCTCTTCTGTCCTGAAAATGTAAAGTTAGAGCTGTACTGTTACAACACACTAACAGTGGAGACTCCTTCCATTGATGTTAATTAAATGTCTCCTTACAGAAAACATCACTGTATCAATGATTGCACCTGTTTTTGCTTTGTTTTCATTTTAAAATCTATTTTCTGTTTTATACATGCTGACTCCTTAACAAAGGAAAATAAAGATTTAAATATAAATGGAAACAACATCATTAAAAATCTAAACATTATCATTATTATAAATAAGTGCATGAAAGTATTATTAACATATAACTCATTACTATCTGTAAGAGATAAAGAGATTGTCGTACGCCGGTCTGCGCCATGCCGAACGGTCCCGGGTTCATCCCCAGGAACAGGACGCTCTGTCCGCTGTGACAGTATTTCTCAGCGTAGAGACGATGTGTGTCCCATGCATACTCCAGCGGGTTGTACACATAACGCACAGGATCTCTAAAGGTCAAAGTTCGCAGACGGGCGCTGAGTTCTAGCTCAGCCTGGAGAAAACGAGCTGCCGTTGGGGAACAATTCGGGAAAAATGCGTCTGGGTTTGAGATGATTTGCTCCCCCTGCCGCTCCTCCTCCTGAGCCGGGTCTCCTTTATGCAACTTGCAGGTGCTAATAAACAAACGGATTTAATCTAATCAATTATTTATTAAATAGACATTATAGATATAGTCCTAATTACAAACAATTAATTTTTTATTTAAGCTAGAAAGACCGCAACCATTAACATTAATCATTAACACCGACACTAATCTTTAATTTATCTTTTTTTTTGTTTATTTTATTTATATATTTTAATCGTCTGAAGTTTATTTGTTTGTTTTTTGGAAATGAAACAGTCCATTGTCTATATACTCCTTTTTAAAATCACTTGTTCTACGGTAACCACCAAGCGCCTGTTTTTGATAAGATGTAGAGACTAGAAAAGTTTATAATAAAAAAGTTTACAGGAGAAAAGTCTACAGTAAAAAAGTTTACAGGAGAAAAGTTTACAGTAAAAAGGATTACAGCAAAAAAAGTTTACAGGAGAAAAGGATTACAGCAAAGAAAGTTTAGAATAGAAAAGTTTACAGGACAAAAGGAAAAAAACAAAAAATATTTACTGGAGAAAAGTTTGCTTTTTTGCTCCTATTTTAGGAAAAAGATGTAAAGTTACAGTATAAGAAAGTGCTCAAGTGTTCACCTTTCTAGTGTCTACAGCTCAGCTGAAACAGATGTGTGAGCTATTTTCCCCCAGGCGCCTGCTGGTTACCATAAAACAGAACCAGAATGGGCTTGAGTGACACCAGAAAAACAGCATGAAAAAGTTCCGCATTCCTCTGAAAAAGTGCTGTTTTAACCTATTTTGAGCCAGTGTTTTTCAGTGGCAATTCTAATAAAGATATTTAATTGATGTTAACTATATACTTGTCTAATGTTAGTTAAGTGGAACACACATACACACACACACACACACACACAGATGCTATTTCATGTTCAAAACATTCTCCATTTACTGTAACAGAAAACGAGTCCTCATCTTTCCAGCAAGAAAATCAAGACATGAGATCAGTAATGTGATCAGAGAGGAAGGGGGCGGGGCTTCCAGCAACGTCAGCTAATATCAGGGAGTTCAAAGCACCTATGCAACTGTCAATCATTCCAGATAAAAAATGCTGATTGGTTCATTTGCTGTTTTTATTAATGGGAAAAAGACTTTACATATGTTTGAGTAAAAACTCACAGCAGAGTATCTGATGTTAAAATACAGGGTTTCCACGCAAAACACTTGGACGGGACTTACGATACGACAAGCAGATACAAGTGGATCCTTTTCTATGATAGTATGATGCGCTATAAAACATAGCTTTGCTAAGAAACATCAAATTAATAGCTGCATTGCATTTAAAAGAATATGTAGGGGAAAACCAGTTTTTTTAAAGATACTTTTATTTAATGTCCGAAATTACTAATTACTGATGACTAAAATGAAAAAGAAATGATGTAAAGATTCTACAGAAATATGTATCATCGAGCTATTTGAACAAATCAGCAATTTTTATAATCCCTCTCTTTTTTATTTATTAACATTTTGCAGATTCTGCAAGTCGTATATAGCGTATGACCTTGACTGTATCATGTGATCTCTCTATAATTTGTAAGCAAAAAAATATATGATGATTGGTGTAAATTGGAACAGGATGATTGGTGTAAATTGTTATTATTTTGTCTTCTGGGAAACATGTTCTAAAGGGCAGAACTAAATGAAAAAATTTATATGTATCTTTAAACAAAATGATAAGAATTTAACAATTTAAATGATAAAAGTTTATACCCCCTTGGCTCTTAATGTACTGTATTGCCTTCTTGCGCATCAGTGAATGTTTTCACCTGATGTAATAGTTGGAAAGGAGGTCAAATATGCAGAAGATGCTGGAAAAGTAAAGAATGTGCAGGACCTGGAGGATTTTTCTGAAGAACAGTGGGCAGTTTAACTCTCACAAAACATAAAAACAGTCGTTGATCATCCAGGTAACGACACACAGTACTAATAATCGAGTGTGTGTAAACTTTTGAACAGGTTAATTCGTGTAAATTCAGTTATTATTGTGTCTTGTGGATTATATGTAAACACCTGTTATGTGAAATAGCTTATTCAGTACAATTTGTATGATCCCTCTTTTATTATTACATTTTGCAGATTCAGCTGTATATTTTGAAAAGTGTACCATGACAGAATTTATCACAATATAGATATTATTTCATCATATCACCCAGCTCTAACAGCTTTACTGGATTATAAACGTTTCGTTGAGCCTTTTCATGAAAATTATTCTCCACAACCATTTATATTTCTGGTGCATAAAATTACAGGAAAGTAATATATTTAATATAATACTGAAACTGCTGTGATGGTGTGACTCCCTACTTCCTGTTTAAGTGAACTACAAAGGGTACACTCTATCTAGTGCACTATAAACATCGAATATAGCGTTTGGGATTCAGCCCCAAACTGACATAACTGGCAAAAATAACAATAATGATATTTAAAATCCTCACTATATTATATTCCAAGAAATGTTTTACCTCCTAATTTCCTTAAAAATCGCTGAGCGTTTCCATTGTCGTAAATAACAAAAGAGTTGCAGTGTTTCCTGCCTAATCGCGTTTATTAGACCCATAATCAAAACTAGTGAAATAAAATAGAAAAGCAAATTTCATGCGCTTTTTGTCGATTTATATATTTGCCTCTTTTAATAAACGGATATACAAAAAAATCATTTTTTTTTTTTTACCTCGGAAGATCATTGTGTCCTAGCATTCTCCAGTAGCTTTCCGGCAACAAAGGGACTTTGGAGCCGTGGTGCATTCTGGGTAGTGTAGTTTTTTGGGGGTTTCCTTTCTTCAAACGAAGGTTTTACCTCATAAAACATGTATTTCAACTCGATTTTTAACTCGACTAATTTGATTACCGGTTCATCTGGAGAGAAAAGTGTGAGGAATTTCACACCACTAGTCAGAATTAGAAGCTCTTTATTTGCCTAGCATGAGTAACATCAGTGACTAGCACAGTTAACACATATCACTATATAATATCACTATATAAATAAGAGTCTATATTCTATAAAAGTTATATCTTCATCCCATCACATCCTTCTATACGTAAACAGCATGAAATTTATTAATGAACTGTATTAGCGACAAAACACTATTCCCTAATACAGAAAGTCTTCCTGAACATATTATTTCAAAACTTTCAAAAACTTCTCCAAAGGTCCCCCTGCGATCCCTGATATCATCTAACACTAGCTAACATACCTAGTTTAAAAACAAACAAACAAACAAACAAAAAACATACTTAGTTGTTTAGCTAACTGCTAATAAACTCACATTAGTCTCACACACAGACTATTCTCATTGATTTAATTGAAACTCAGCCACAGAACTTGGTGTTAAGCCTCAAATCTCTAAGATACTAAACTAAATAAACTATTTAATCCATGAGTCATATAGCAGCTTGTCGGTTGGTTGCAAAGGAAATTATTCGAGGAAGTTTCTCACTTTTGATTTGATACTTTGATTAGGTTTTTTTTTTTGTTTTTTTTTGTTTTGTTTTTTAGCTATTAACACAAGAATGTGGTTACATTAGTTTTGCCATGTAGCTGCTTAAAAAACAATCGAAACCATCACAAAAATTCAAATGGTTTATAATACAAATACGAAACCATCAGTTAACCATTATCAAATATCAAAGGTGTTCTATTGGTCCTTAATGGTATCCACTAGACATAACATGCCACCAATAGAATGCAACAAATTACCAGTAGAGACACACAGAGACCATTAAAATTTTCAGTTTCCAAGAAAATCAATACAATTCCTATTATAACCATTAAAACCATTACAAATTCTATGAGGGTTTCTATTGTTTTTTCAATCGTTTTTTTTTGTTGTTGTTGTTGTTTTTTACGTAGCTTGTAGTATAGCTTTATCTTACTGCATTTAAAGAAACTGTCTAACCACTAAAAATATTTCTTCATCATGTTTATTTAACCACCTTTATTTTGTCCTTTGTGCTATTCCGAGCAGAAATTCTGGTCTTAATTTACGGTTCCACGTCATCTAATGTTAGCTAAATTCTTTCCATATAGTATCCTGTTTATTCAGGAGGAGTTTAAACATTTAAACATGATGTTTATTCGAGTGTTTACTAAAATATCAGTTCACCGAACACACCTTTACATTGATTTGGCACAGGAGACATGTTTGGTATGTGACGTTACAAATATGGATGATGTAAACAACAGCTTCAATGTTCAGTGCTAACTAATGTTAGCATGCTAACCTAGCCAACAATGCTTGATAACTTCTTTTTTTTTTTGCTTTAATGTACAGATAATTAACAATTGAGCCAAGAAGAAACGCAGCAGATGAAACTCTCTACCGCCGTCATCGGCAGCCATGTTTGTTCTGTCTGTTCTTTGCTACAAGCCCCGCCCCTTCTGTTCTGTGGTGTATGATGGGACCATAAAGAAGCTGTGTTGGGGATTATTGAGTGAGTCTAATTAAATAAAAATAGCAGTTTTGGCATAAACCCACCTCCTCCTCGTGTCTTTTATTTGACCTTGATGCCGCTCACACACGTGACCTCTTTGTCTCCTGCTTTCTCGACCTTTAGCACAGCTTTGACTCTTTCCTTTTACCCCCAGCACAAAACCCCACACTTTACTTGACCTCAGGCTTCTTTCAGCTTCACAGTGAAGATCAACAGTTTGCTTTCACTAGCAAAAAATTGTGAAAGATGCAGCGGAAACAAAGCTATTGTTATAATTTAATCGTTAGATAAATACATTGTGTTTTAGCAGGTTGTTTAAAGGTGTGTACTTTTGAGAACTGAACGTCGACTGAGTAAAGTAGCTTAGCATTTCCTAAAGTGCTCACAAAAGAAATGATGGAATGACAGAAGGAAGAAATGAAAAAAACAGAGGATGACAGAATGAAAGAAACATTTTTTAAAAGAAGGGTGAGTGAAAAGGATAAAGAGAAATTGTGAGAAAAGCAAAGGGGGGGGAGACATGAAAATGTTTCAGAATAAAGCACTATTCTGACGGGACTAGTTTTCCAGGGGGGGCCTTAGAGAAATTTATGATTCACAGACGTACTTTATGATTTTAATCCCGTCCGAATCTGCCAAGTCTGTGTTTTTCTCACACAACCTCTGTAAAAAAATTCCAGACCTACTGTTTTTCAGCTAACTCAGTGATCCTCTGAGAAATTGAATCCCATCCAAATGCGAATGTCTTTTCACAACACTTTTCCTTGTGTGTTTTGGCCAACATGAACTACCATAGAAGCTCTTACTAACATATGCATTTTCTGCTTGCTGCTTCCAATTCGGCATGGATGTAGATGTTTTTGTTACTCGGCGAAGTAATAAAAAATAAAATCAACAAGAAGAGCCAAATCACGTAAACTGTTAAGACTGACCGCTGCAATATCAGTGTCATATGACCATACTTGATGCCTGCATCCAGAGCATGTGATCTTCTGCAACGCCCAGATGTTCAAAACAAACACTCCCACCTCTGTAATAAACTCAGAGCTGTTAGTCAAGTCCGAATCGGTACATGGAATCACAGGTGTGATAAGACAAAAAAATGCAGCTTGTCTTGTTACCGGGAAACCATAAAGAAGTGTAAACTCGTCTGTCCTGAAGATGTGGGAAAACTTAAAGTTACAGCTTTACGTGTGACTGTTACACAGCGCTGACACTGGAGACTCCTTCCATTCGTGTTCAATTAATTACAGAAAACTTAATCATATCAAAGATTACAAGCTTTTTTTTTTATAAATTTATGTTGAGCGTCCGCTGTACGAGTCCCTGTGAATGAGCTGTTACCATAGAAACAATATCATATTAGAACGAGTGCATTAATATAAACCTGTAATGTGTAGCTGCACTACTGTCAGAGCTGCTGTCATAGAAAATTAATCAACACCAATTAATCACTGTTATTTGTTGTCATGTTGGACGTATTGTGCACCTGTATGGCACTGTGTGTGTGTGTGTGTGTGTGTGTGTGTGTGTGTCCACATTCCTGCCCTTTTAGTCTGGGGAGAATAGAGCGAGTGAGACAGAGAGAGAGACAGAGAGAGAGAGACAGAAAGAATAAAAGAGGGAAGTGAGATATTTGCTGCAGTGCCACATTCAACACGAGCCCTGTCTCTCTGCGCTGTCTGCTTCTGTTGTCATGGCAACAACAGATTTAAAAAAATGGTGTCTAGCTCAAACGCACGAACACGTCTCTATGCCTGACCTCCATCTGAACCTGCCTGAGATCAAAGGTCACGGCTCTACAGTGACACTGAGCGATGAGAGGAGAAAATGAGATAGCAAGAGAGAGAGAGAGACAGACAGAGAGAGAGAGCGACAGAAAGACAGAGAATACCACATGAAGATGGAGAAGGGAGGAGGGTGAAGGTGAAATGAAACAAGGGAAATTATGGGATCTGGTGATATATTAGTATGATGGTGTACCGTGATCATGGAATCTACAAACTAAAAATGAACAGAGCAGAAATACTGGTTTCTGATTGGCTGACAGGTCTTTAGTCTCAGATGCCTCTAACGCAGCTCTGTGTCAAGGTTCCTGATATCATGTAACCATTACAACAAGCATAAATAAAATTTCATTAACTATCACTTCGCTGAATGACAATAAGCAATCTGAAGAGTGTGTATTTAATTTAATGTGACAAGAACAATGTGAGACGTAACCATAGCAACAATCCTATAAGGTCTACTTATTGAAGTGGGGTAGGGTTTAGAAAAGAAGTGAAATAAAATAAAAGTGAGTTGCTATTTTCACATTATTCTGATCTGAGGATGTGAAACATGTAAAGCCTCTCCTAGTCAGTATGCGTGGTATAAATAACAAGGCTAAGACACGGCAAAGCTAACACTGTAAATAGCAAAGCTAAGAGACAACAAAGTTAACACTACCAAAATGCTTTTGTTACAAAAACTTTGCCTCTTTAAAAAAGAAATAAAAACTGGGTTGATAATCACAATTGACCAGTGAAAGATGTCCGTAGTGAATAAGGCAGTATATCTGGCTAGCAATGTCCTCCTGTGCTAACTTTAGCTAGCTAGCAAAACCCTCTCGTATTAATTATAGCCACTAGCTTTAACCTTCTGTGGTACATTTAAATAAGCAAAAAACTCATGTGATAATTAACTAGCTAGCAAACCCCTTCTTTATATATTTATAATTAGCAATAACTTCCTATGGTAACTTTAGCTAGCTAGCAATGACCTGTGATAGCTTTAACTAGCTAACATTAACATTTCATTAGCAATAACATGAGGTAACTTAACTTTTGCTAACTATCAATGACCTCCTGTGGTCGCTTTAGCCAGCTAGAAGTAGCATTCTTTAGCTAGCTCAAAATAAAAAATCCTTTTACAAGATCTTTTATAGTTTTATGAGAAAAGAGTCTGACTAAAGGGTTAAAAAATTCACAGAAGTGAGAGAGAGAGAGAGAGAGATCCCTGCTGGAGGTGACATGGACTAAAGGGTCAAGTGAGCTTACATCTGACCTGTGACCTTTGAGAAGGTCTGTGCAGAATTCATGGCTGTGTTTTTTGCTTCCTTTGCTCTTCAGGGATATAAATTAATAAATGTTGGTTCATGTGAGTCAGTGGGTGTTTCTCAATACAAAGAACACGAAGAACAGGCTTGTCTTCCTCAGAAGAATCTCTTTGTCGAGATACTCTGTAAAAATAAACTCTCAAAATGACACAAACACACAGAACACTCCAGTAAAAACTCACTGCTTTCCTTTACTGAAATTTACCACAGGAGATTATTGCTAGCTGGTTAAAGTTCCTAGATATGGTCATTTATTGCTGGCTAGCTACAAATACCACAGGGTGTTATTCTTAGCAAACTAAAGTTTTATTACCACCAGATGTTTTATTATCTAGCTAAAACGACTACCTGAGTTATTGCTAACTAGCTAAAGTTATCACAGGAGGTTATTTGTAGTTAAGTACTGTAACCAAAGGAGATTACTGCTAGCTAGCTAAAGTTACCACAGGATGTTACTGCTAGCTAGCAGTAATCTCCTTTGGTTACATTAGCTATCTACAAATAAGATGTTACTGCTTGCTAGTTAATGTTACCATAATAGATTATAGACAGCTTGCTAAATTTACTACTATTACTAGTGAGCTAAAATTCCCTCAGGAAGTTATGGCTAACTAGTTAAAATGACTAAGTAAGTAATAACCACTGTATGTGTGATGAAGCAGAGTTACTGTTACTACTCCAAAGTTAATTATTTAACTCTAACAGCAAATGTTTTATTCCTCTTATACCACAGCAAATTGCCAACAATTTATTTATTTATTAAATAATCACGCATCACTTAGATTATAGCAGCTCTAAACATTACGTTAAACAAATTATAAACAAACGTTCCCTTCTCTCTTTTCTCTCTCAATAAGTTAATAATCTTTTTTTTTTTAAAAACGCAGCTTGTCACGTTACTGAGGAACCGCGAAGTGTAAACTCCTCTGACCTGAAATCTTTAGAAGTTAGAGCTTTACCTCTGACACTGGAGATTCCTTCCATAAATGTTAAGTAAACATGTCCTTACAGAAAACTTCACCACGTCAACAATTACCACATGTTTCTATGTTAAATAGTGATCTTTAAAAATCTGTTTCTTATTAGGTTTAGTTTCCAGCATGCGTCCCAATGGATGAA
>NC_071275.1:11496514-11661514 GCF_023375685.1 Ictalurus furcatus | reverse complement strand
CCTCTTCTCTTCCCTTCTCTTCCCTCCTCTTCTCTTCTCTTCCCTCCTCTTCTCTTCTCTTCTCTTCTCTTCCCTCCTCTTCTCTTTCCTTCTCTTCTCTTCTCTTCTCTCTCATGGGTTTGATATTTTTCTATAATTGTGCTCAGTTAAAAATGAAGGATTGAGCTCTATTATAAATGATATCATATTAAATAGTAAATGTTATGGTAAAGAAAGTAAATGATATAAACTCGGTGTTCTTTTAAGGTGTTCGGTTGCTTTGGCGCTAGAAATTCACAGCTAATACCTATAACTACTGGAACATGAGCCTTTAAAAAAAAAAAAAATTAACTAAAATATATTTTTTAAAAATTCATTCTAACAAGACTTCTTCCATATTAAAATTTTGCATCCCTGGGCTTTTTGTTGAATGTTTTAGCATTTATAGTAATAGTTAATGAGCTTGTCAGCTAGCAGATGATTATAACAGTGCATTATTAGTAAGTATTTGATCAAACATTTCACTTTAATCCATAAATGAGTGTGATTACTTGTTAAATTTGAATCTTTCAGTGTGTCAGTGCTGGAATAACCGGAGATCAGTTTTACATGCACAATTTTAGTAATAAGAATAAAAATAGTAATAAACTGCAGTTATGATAAATATATTGCACTAATTTAACATCGCCAAAATACACACTGACTTTTTCCTCAAATCTAACCTGACATGACACGCCATAATAATCATCATTTATACTGTGGAATTGAATTTTCTCCAACTGTCACAGACTTTGTAAAGCCATTACACAATGCTGTGTGTTACTTCTTGGTGTTGTTGTGTAATGTTGTGTATTTCCACTGGTGTGTTTCTATTCCCAGGTCCCAGAAATGGAGCCAGAAGAGAAACACACACCACATGGAAAAACCAGAGAACAAAACCGAGCCTGGTTTCTGCTCCATCGACAACCTGGACCATTTCTCATCTGACCAACAGGGAGGGGTGGAGGGATTGAAGAAAGGATGGATTGGATTGATGTATGGATGGATGGATGGAAAGTAGGAGGGACTGCTTTGTCAGGGGAAAAAATACCTAAAGATCCTTGGCTGTGTGACAGAACGGAAAAGAAAATTAAACAAGGGTTGTTTTTGTGGAGTAAGGAAGAAATAAGTAGGGGTCCGAGCATTGTTCTGCCAGTCAAAAGGTTCCTTGTGATTTGAGATGGAACCTGGAAGGTACCCAAGACAGACAAGATCATGTTGATGAGCACATATCTGTCTAAAACTGAGAAACAAACAGAAGTGGAAGAGTATGGAGGTGTGGCCATGTGCATGACAGGGTGTAGTGTTGTAGTTGTATTTTGGTGGGTGTATCAAATCCCTTCAGTATGAAGAACCACAGAATAAATACATACACAAGGCTGTAAATTCTGCACATTGGAACAATTCAGATCAATAAACAGCAACCTAGTCATGTTGTTTTAGATAAAGGTATACAAATCTCAGGGCTTCATGGATGTTAGGAATGTAACTAAACATGAATACATTATTCAGAGTGAACAAATATGGTGTTTTAAATAGAGACAAGTACAAATAGGAGGTGCACTATCCAGGTTATTAATTTTAGAAAGCTTTAGTAAGGTTCACAGGGCATCTTTACTAACTGCCTGGTTAGGGTCCCTGAGGTTTAAGTTCAGCTACTAGTTTGTTTCTATTTTGGGAAACATTACCAACTACATTTGTTAGAATATATAATGGTCAGGTACAAAGAAAAATAAAAAGTATGTGATCAGGATTTTACAAAACAGTCCCCACACCTCTCTAGTCGAGATCAGTGATGAACTGGAGCGATGTAGCTGAGGCTGAGGAACAGTCCGAGTCTGGATTCACACATGCCATCTTCAAAGTTAAATCAAAACAGACAACATAGTGGCTATAGAGTTTCGGCAAACTTTGTAAAGCGCATCATCACAAAGCAGGTTTACAGAAGTCTGGATGTAGATTTTATTCCCTAATGAGCAAGTCAGAGGTGACAGGGATGAAGAAAAACTCTCAGAGGACACAAGGATAACGACGTGTTCTCTCTCAGCCGAGCTATACGTCTACTCATGCTGTGACTCACCTGTAACTGGTATTACATGGATACACTAAAGATTTACACTTCCCCAAAAAAGCTAATCTCAGTTTTATTCTTAGTCTCGCTCATGCTTCGGTACTCAATGTCACGTGGATTCTGTAGAGCTGCTGCTGCTGTCATCATAAAGACTGCCGTGTTGCTCATCCCAGGACTCTTATTCACGATCTGCTCATAATAAACACACTCATTTCCAATATCTGGTGTCACTCGGAAGAGAACGGCTTCCCTTTTTTCGTCACGGTCTCTTCTGAATTGTTCACCAGGGATCCAAATCTACACCCGGATCTCTATAAAACTAAAAGCCTTCCTGTGTAAAATCCACATCAAATAAGAAAAGTTAGTTTCTGTGCTTCTGAACAGTTTGTGTTGTGATGCTCTACGCCAACATTTAAGTGATTCTTCTTCTCAGTGGTGAAAGGCAATAGGCCAATCAGCTGAACAGTGGGTTGCACCACCTAGTGTGTAGGCGTAAAATACATCCTCAGTCAGCACCACCTATGGGGCAGGTGTGAATTAGCTGAAGGTGATCAATCGTTTCGTGCTTGGTGTGAAAGCGTCTTTATTCTCTGCCTTGACAGCTTTTTGTTTTTTAAGATTGGGTTTTTTTCAGGACTTCGCCCACTGTAGAATTTGTTCAAACCATAGTTTTTGTTTAGGCTTTCATAAGCAGATTATAGAAAGTGCTTTGCATCGCATCTCTGCGCCTTCAAACTGTTCTGCAAATTGCCCTGGAGAAGAGTATCTGCTAAATAACTAAAATGTGCATAAATACATCATTTGACTTGAGAACAAGATGACCAGGTGGATGCAGTCATGAAGCTGCTTGGTCCAGTTTCCTCTCTACACCCTCGAATGAAGCAGCCACGTATGGAGAGATGCAAAACACTGGACATGTTCAGCTGGTCTGATGTCTCGGACCTTCGTACAAAATGGGTTTACATCACTGAACCTACTAACTTTATTACTTCAGTCATCTATAAAGATAGAACTCACTTTAAAGTAGCTTCATGGGGAATTAGGAGGTGATAAGTGACAACGGATGGAAGTTTATTTTTTTTAAAACTACACCCTGCATTTTAGTCAACTAACTGTGCCTTTTTATTTCTTCTTTATCTCTTACAGTTGTGTCAGAAATTCATTCATCACTTCGCAGTTTGCATACAGAAACATTATGTCACTTAAAACAAAAATAACACGCAACCTCCCATCAATCCTGCATTACACATAAAACCCATGCCATTTCACTTGCACACATCTCCTGCTGTAATCCGTGTAAAGCAATGTTAACTCGAAATCCGACAGAAGCTCAACCGTCCTCCTTCATCACAGCAGTCAGGATCGAGTCTGATGGATTTCAGATAAAACCACGCGATCTTCGGTTTTATGGAGAGCGTAAGTCTTCAGAAGCATCAGACAAATAAAAGAAGTTAAGAACAGAGGAGGAAGAAACATTTCTCACCATGTTTAAGATTTAATCCGGATTTCTAACATTTATAGACATTCATTCTGTCTGAGATAATCAGGTTATAAAATGAAGATCGGACCAGAGAGGCCCAGTGTGGCACAAAAACCTCGATATCTCCTTCATGTAATAAATGAAACAACCAGAGTTAAAAAAAAAAAAAAAAAAAAGAGAGAGAGAGAGAAAAAGTTTATTTTAATATTATCTGGTTATCAGACATTACTCGGTACTTGGACGATGCACCAGAATAATAGAGCTCTACAGTATAATCTGGTTCGGTACCTCAAAAATATGTTGGTAGTAATATAGAAGAGAGAGAACAAAAAGTCACTTTCTTTAAAATTTTATTGTAAAAATTGACATAAAAATCCATTAAAAAAAAATGTAAAACTTCATGCAGCAGCAGCCGCCGCCATTTTGCTCCTCAACCTGAAACACCCTGAAAAGAGAAAGATCAGGTCAGAGGTTATATCGCCTAAATAAAAAAGTCCAAAAATCAAGAAAATATTCAAGGAGTTTCTCCAAAATCTTAAACGGTCCTTGTTGAGAAAGCCACAACTTCCGGAACCTGTGTGTTAAAATCAGCTTTTTAGACCTACACTATATGGCCATGTGGACACCTGACCATCAGACCCACGTGGTTCTCCTCCAAACGATCATATAGAACGCCCCTGTATAGAATTTCCCTTCACTGGAACGTAGAGGCTCAAACACTGTTCCAGCATGACACAAAATGCACAAAGCGAGCTCCATGAAGACATGGTGTGTGAAGGTTGGAAGAAGGTGGAAGATCTCGAGTGTCCTGAACAGAGTCCTGACCTCAACCCCACTGAACACCTCTGTGATGAACAACACCGACTGCACGCCAGACCTCCTCTACATCCCAACATCAGCGCCTGACTTCCTCACCAACCTCACTAACGCTCTTATAGCTGAATGATCACAAATCCCCACAACAACGCCCCAAAATCTAGTGGAAAGCCTTCCCAGAAGAGTGGAGTGCATTATAACAGCAAATCTGGAATGAGATGTTGAACAAGCACGCATGGGTGTGATGGTCAGGGGGTGCATATACTTTTAGCTATGTAGTATATACACAAGGTCCAGTAGCCTTTGATCACAGTTCTGTGTTCAATCGAAAAGCTACTTAAAAGAAAAATAAAACAAAAAGGGTTTTTACTTGTAACTCTTACTGAAATGTTTTAGGAGATCCTTCTGTGAGTGATTGTGCTTATGCCGGAATTCCTGACCAACGATCCCGACTCTCAGAACCTGGGATCTCTCAGAATTACTCAAAAACAAAAAAAACAAAACATGAGTAAAGAGAGGTCCACTTGGGGCTAGGCAGTTACTCGTGTGAGACTTGTTTGGCATTTACAATTTGGACATGCATCACATTTATTGAAACTATACAGGAAGTAAATTAATACATTTTTATTGAATTTGTGGCTTTATTCAAGCATCAACAAAACCTAATGAACACAATACAGCTGCTCCAAGGGGCGTGAAACTCCAAAAGTAACGTGGTACAAAATAGCATTAGTGTTTACTCAGGATAATTACTAAATAAATAAATAAAGTGTTGTTTTGCACAGATCACAAGTTGCTTCCTCCTTCCACAGTGTACACAACTAACATTTCTGTTCAATATTTGTATACATTGTGATTCATCATAACTATATGTTCATTAACGAAATATTAAGCATCTTAACTCGGTAAGCAATAAACCAAAATTCTCCACCAATGATAAACCTCAGATGCAACAAAACAAAACAAAAAATAAAAACACTAAACATTTTGCAATTTAAAATACGACTACAAAATCAGGAGCAATGACGATGGGTTAAAGTAAAAACCAACCTTCTCAGGGAAACATTCAT
The DNA here is from genome assembly GCF_023375685.1 of Ictalurus furcatus. Lineage (NCBI taxonomy): Eukaryota > Metazoa > Chordata > Actinopteri > Siluriformes > Ictaluridae > Ictalurus > Ictalurus furcatus. The sequence goes on along the minus strand of NC_071275.1, from coordinate 11,656,059 downwards.
CAGCTCTCTGCGCTGGAAAAGCTCCACACAGAAGAAAGAAATCCATCCTCTGGTTCAGTCATCTGTTACACAAGAAACGCATGACTCAGGGGGGGAAAAATTATAAATAAAATCACAGAGGAAAAAAAAAAAAAAACAAAAAACAAAAACTTAAGACAAGACAAAACACAGTTTAAGATGAGAAGTTGTAGTGTTTAAGTCTTTGGTGTCTCATGCACCACCAGTGAACTACAGAAACATTTCACCAGACATTAAATCTGCTGTTAAACCTTTGGTTTCGGACAAAAACAACAACAAAAACAACACTTCTTTTTAAACAATAAATGCATTAAATACAGATGAAAAGAACACGTGTGCCTCTTACCTACCAGTCCTGCATGTTTAATACCTCACTCTCGCTAGTCTTACATGAGAAATAAGCTTTTCCTCAATAAGACTGTCGCTTGTCTCGCTCCATCTCTCTCTGAGCTGGAGACTCCCTTCAGCTATAGCTTCTCTTCCAGAGGACAGATTTTCCTTCTCTCTTCTGATTGGCTAGGCTTTTTCTGATTGGCTGGCTCCTTCAGCTGGCACCTCATTGGATAGATCTGATCGCCACATTCTGCCTCCAGCTGGCAAAAATCCGTGTAGCTAAAGGTCCTCAAAAGTGCTGGTTCGAGAAACGAGCTACGACGTCTCGGCATCAAGTTACTCGACCCCGAGTGACTAGTCCACTCCGAGTACTACAGTACCACTGCAGAGCAACGCGCTGTTTAGGCTGTGGTATTATTACGCATTTCAAGGTCATCTTGAAAACGATGTTCAAATGAACGAGATGTGGGCGTGGTCTGACATGCTGTCGTTGCTTAACATAGAAAATAGTTCAGATAGTTTGTTCTAGAAATTTTTTTTTAATCGAAACGCAAGTAAGGCCTCCTTTAATCACTTAGATTTAATTTTAGAAATACTACAGTAAACAGGGGCAGGGGTGCTGTTTTGAAAATAACCAGCAATGAGGTGGTATGACATGGCCTGACAACAGCATTTTGCCATGAGCTACTTTTTATCCATTTACACTTACATTTAATGTCGTGGAACGTCAGCAGATCAAGCGAGTTCCTGTTCTCGCTTATGTTATAGCAGCTATAGTCGTTCCCTCACCACCCCTCTCTTTATTCTCTCTCCAAGTTAATAAAAATAACAATAATAAGAGACGCAGCTTGTCATGTTCCCGAGAAATGAATCAACACCTTCTGAAAATCCAGAATCGAGAATTTGACAGTGCTTGCAGTCGAAACTTTTATAGATGCAGCTCTGACAGGAGTGCAGCTGCAAATCACGGGTTTATATTAACGCGCTCATTCCGGTACGTTTTGTTTCTATAGTAACCGCTCGTGTACAGTGGACGCGCCAGATTAACTTTAAAAAAAATAATAATTAATTAATTTTAAAAAACCCACGTGTCAGCTTTGGTCTGTAAGGAGATGTTTATGTAACGTGTCAAGAAGTAGTCTACAGTGTCAGCGCTTTGTAACAGTCAGAGGTAAAGCTGTAACCAAGTTTTCAGGACAGAGGAGTTTACACTTCTTTACGGTTTCTCTAACATGCCAACTTCATCACACACACACACACACACACACACACACACACAGAGAGAGAGAGAGAGAGAGAGAGAGAGAGAGAGAGAGAGACTGGTAATGGAACAACTGTTTATAGCTGCTATAACGCAAGTGACAACAGGAACTAACTAATTTCACCAACATCACAAACGTAACTATAAACGGATAAAAAGTATAATGTCCTTTAAATATATAAATAAAAATTGTACTTGCTGGCAAATTGTTGAGGTGTAAGAGGAATAAAATACTTAGGAACATGCCGTTATAGGAAAATAAACCATTTTCAGGGCTGAAAGGCTATGATTAGTATATTATTGAATTTTTATTTAGTTTGAATTGTTAATATTTTGTGCCCTCCCCATAGTTGTAATTTACTTTAAATGGTTATGTATAAATCCACTGAACGTGACGTTGTACTGTTTGTTTTCAGGAACGAGCAAAATACCGAGATGAAGTAAAAACATTGAGGAATACAGAGTTAAATTAAAAAACAAAAAACTCAAGAGCGATTTATTTCATCTTGATTGATGGTGAATTACATAAAAAAAAACCCTAAAAGTTAGCAAATAGTAAAAGAAATAAGGAAAAGAAAATATAGCCAAAAAATATATATATAGGAGAACCTGCCTAAAAGCTCAATGGAATGATTTACACTTCACAGACATCAATGTTACGCTAAAGAGCCAACAATAAAATATCATCGTCCAGGATCAAAAATACTTTAGAATTTAAAACAAAACTAAACGAAAAAAAAAACAAAAAAAAAAACCCCAACAACGTTGACCTCACATGACCCCCACCCCGCCCCCGGACATGATTTTTCTCTTCCTCCTCTATCATACACGTTTCCTGGCGTGTGGCAGATGTTAATATCGTTGGGCAGATTCTAGGTGTGTAAAACCTGCTTCCTTCATTTCTCTCCTTTCCCTGTCATCCTCATCATCCTCTCTCTGGCTCTCCTCTCCTAAGTACTGTGGCCTGTTGGACAATATGAACATAATACATTCAGTTACACACGGCACCTTTCTGCTTTCCTTTGCTTTTTTTCTTTACTTTTAAATCAAGAGCTACACAGAAGCAAACCTTCAGAGTTTCAGCTACGCTGCAGAGGGACGGTGGGGAGAAATGCAACCAGAGAGGGATTTAGAGAGGGAAAGATTTCCAAACTCGGATGAGATCGGACTTTGGGCTCTTCGGCTTCTTTCACCTTATTAGACCTGCCGAACCGGAGGAGAGATAAAGACTCGAACTACTCGAACGTTTTCGGTTTCACAAATTGTGGACTATTTCCACACGGCAGACATCTTTCAGCAGTTTGGACTGTTTAAACCAGCGCAGGAGATGAACACTTCCTACAAACCATTCGTTCAGCCATTACTGACTTTTAAAGGCTTAGATTTGATATTTTGTTATGAGCGTATTCATATTTGATCCCATTTTCTTCCTGTTTCACCTGAAAATCTACAGCGCAGTACAGAATATATCTAGTCCCCTGATGTTAGCTATACACTAACAAAGCTATAAGAACGCAAAAGCCTTGTTCAGATTGGATTCGTTTATCAGCATCACATTTTCCCCACCTACGGCTCCTCAGTGATGCACGAGTATTCGATGATCACGCTCCTTTAATCAGCCTGCCTGATCTCGCCTTTCTTAATGATTTTACTTTCTTTCCCTCTCCTACCAGGTAGCGTGTATACGCTCGCACGCATCTTCTAAAGCGGTCTCTTCACGTTTGCCGACTGTTTAATATCCGACGCGTCACTTATACGCGCTCTAGGAGACTAAATGCGGCAAGCAGCAGTGGTCTGGCATGTATTACACCACCCTGCCCCCCGAGGCGAGGGGAGATCTGCGCAGAAATTCACATCCACATGCATCGAGCCTAAAAATGATCAAATGAGCACCGAGTTTGGAGGAAAAACCGCAGAGACATTGGTCTGAGGAGGACGGAGAAAGACACGGCCGTGGTAAAAACGTTACGAAAAGGAGATGGGGAAAGGGGACGGGGCTAAGAGCACACCTGTCGATCCTTTCTCAGTTGCCTACATTATTGAGAAGGAAAAGAGACGATGAGCATTTTAGTGACAAGTTGCAGCTCTGATATTAAACTGCTGAATTCTTTCACAAAATGTTGTAAAACGTTGGCAGGTCTATATCGGAAACTTTCCGGGGGGGGAAAAACAACAACAAAAAAAAACCATGTATATCACTACGTACGAATTGTTTGGATTCACCTAATTAGCACACGTCTTATAAACCTCTGATCCGCCGCTTGCTAACATGAGAGTTGAAGGTTTGCTGCTGAACCCTTCAGTATTTTATTATGGTCCACTTCACTCACTCATTCACTCACACAAGTTACGGGTCAGCATAGTTCAACTGATGGTTCTTATTAAAGTGATGGGATCTAAGACATGGAGCCTGGTTCTGGTGGTGAGATTGAGACGCGCGGCGCTGAAGTGCACACGACTGGCTCTTACCTAATACTTAGAACCTCCTTCCTCCAGATCCACCTCCGTAACTACCTCCAGAACCACCGCCATAACCGCCTACGAAAGGAAATCGATCAGTTTGTCATGACAGTACTGCAGTTCATTCAAAACAAATTCGCTTGTAGCTCGTCTCTTTTGCCATGAGGTACGGCGTCTTAAATGAACACGTTAAATAAACACAGCAGTCAGTGTGAAAAACATTTGAGATGAATATATAACTGGAATCCTCACCACCATACGGACCACCGCCGCTCCTGCCTCCGCCGCCGTAGTTTCCACCCTTCATCGGGCCGTAATTAGACGACGACTGATTGTTATAGTTGCCGAAGTCGTTGTAGTCGCCGCCGCCGCCTCCGAAGTTTCCTGCAAGAGTTTTAAACACCATTTTAAACCTCTCAAAGCTCCCGGAAGCGCAGATGACGTTCGTTCTTGCCTTAACGCAGCATACAGTGAGAATTTATCAGTCCCAAACTAACATTTTAAAGATAAAAGCTACATTTTCAGCACATTATCTGAAATCAGCTTTACTGCCACCAACCTTATTTCTTTGACACCGATTGTATTCGTATTGAAAACTAAAAACTGAACAGACCTCCTCCATAGTTCCCTCCGCCTCCACCACCGTTGTAGTTGTCGTATCCTCCGCCGCCGTATCCACCGCTGCCGCCACCCTGGTTGCCGTAGCCACTGCCTCCTCCTCCTCCGTACCCGCGGTTACCACCGTAACCAGGACCGCCTCCACCATAGCCACCTGGTACAACGGATGCAAATTTCCTGCTTTATTACACAAACAAATCTATGTTAAATGATATGTTATGCACAATCCCACGTGAGCGCTTGCTGTTTTCACACCGTTTCCTCCGTATCCGTCTCCGTCCCCGTATCCACCACGTCCACCTCCTCCGTATCCACCTGCAGTCAGGACGATGTTTAAAACCCCACGGTGATTTACACACTCATGACTTCCAGCTATTTTAAACCCTCACCTCCGTATCCACCTCCTCCTCCGCCGCCGCCTCCCCGACCGCCAAAGTTTCCTCCACCGCCGCCACGGCCACCTGCGGCACAGAGTCGTTTATCCTATCGTTTGTTAAACGCTTCTCTTATTTTAACATGAACTCCCTCTCTCTTACCTCTGTTGTTCATGGAAACTCTGTTCATCTCTTCTCTGGAAAGTGCTTTCCTGACTTCACAGTTGTGACCGTTCACTGTGTGATACTTCTGAACTGGAAGAAGGGAAGGAAGGAACATTAACGTGAACCAAAATACTGTTCATCTACACAGACCAGAACAACCCTCTCCTTACCCCATTTCAGTTATTTGTGTTCCAAAACCGAGACACACTCACTGACTATCCTGTCCACGGAGTCGTGGTCGTCGAACGTAACGAAGGCGAAGCCCCTCCTCTTGTCGCTGTTCTTCTCGGTCATGATGTTCACTTCCTCGATTTTGCCGAACTGGATGAAGTAGTCGCGCAGGTGCTCCTCGTCTGTGTCCTCTTTAATTCCTCCGACGAAGATCTTCTTCACCGTGGAATGAGCGCCCGGCCTGCTTGAGTCCTTAAAACAAAATCATCATAATGCAAACATTAAGTACCTTTGGGAATAAGAAGAAGAAGAAGAAGAAGTCCTGAATTGTATGGTACATAAACTGCAGCTCTGAGTGATTCTGAAGGAAATTAAGATGGCGGTTAAAGAGGTTCAAAGGAAAAAGAAAAAGGATCAAGTATGGACATAACATGAGCAACAATAATAAAATATAAAATTATTTACAGGAACTATGAAGCCTTATGTATCTAGAAGTATTAGTGGTAGTAGAATTATGCTTAGTATAATAATATAATCATTAAAACCATCAGTCAATTTCTGTGTGGCTGCATTTCCTAACCACAGACTATTTATTCTTTTTATTATACATAGTAATTAAACGGGCCTACCTCTCGTGAGACGGCTCTTTTGGGCTCGACGGCTCTCCCATCCACTTTGTGAGGCCGAGCGTCCATCGCCGCATCGACTTCGTTCACCGAGCTGTAGGTCACGAAGCCGAACCCCCTCGACCTCTTAGTGTTAGGATCCCTCATCACCTGAAGATGATGATAAAATTAATTAATTAATTAATTAATTAATTAATTAATTAATTAATCAATCAATCAATCAATTAATTAATTAATTAATTAATTAATCAATCTCTAACAAAGTGTTCTCATACTATCTGTCCACAGCACTGCTGGATTCTGACTGCTGTGAGGAATATGACACTATGGGACACGCTGTTAGCGGAAACACACCACCTCATCGCTGATTACTTTCCCATAACAGCATGTCCTGAAGCGTCTTCCGGATAAATAAAAGCCCAGGGGATTGTTCACACTCACCACACAGTCTGTCAGGGCTCCCCATTGTTCGAAATGCGCCCGGAGGCTCTCATCTGTTGTCTCGAAGCTCAGACCCCCGATGAAGAGCTTTCGCATCTGCTCGGGCTCGCGAGGCGTCTTGAAAGAAAAGCAGTGGGGGAGAAAAAAGGGACAAAAGGGATCAGAATCTGTGTATTTAATTAACATGCATGAATGTAAGAAACGCATGCAACAAACCCTCAGGTATCATCCTTAACACGTTACTTTTCCACGAACACCAAGTGAGTAGTTTATATAGAAAATGAATGGGATTAAAAACCGGAAGTGCATTTCTATTTAAATTCAATGGAGCCAGGATCTGATATTCCATCCCAGGCCTACACGCCCACACCCCTGAGTGGAAAAAAACCCTCACCAATTCTAACTGCATCCATTCATAAAATCGAAAATAAACCTTAATCCCAGTCAAAGACAATGTTATGGAATGACATAATCTATCTCTTGCGGTTACATGGAGGACATGCCCCATCAAGGCTGAATATTTACTTTAAATAACGTATAACAAAGCAAAAGACAACGGCTCAATCTCAATCAATTCCATTCTCCCTATATTAGTGCACTACGTAGGGCTTGACCTAAACTAGCTCTGTACCCTAGATAGTGCACTACCCAATCAATACGGAGCCATTTGGGATTCAACCAAGGACAAAAGGTTTCTATCTCGTGCACGCCAGAGAACTTTGCATACATTTTAAGCGAATTATATTACAATTATGAAAACATAATATATGCGTATGTATAATGCAGCCGTTTCAAATATAAACAGCTAGTTAGCCAATAAAAACAATAACAGCCCGCAAGCTAACTATGATGCAGACTTTTTTTTGCAAGCATTAAACGGAAGCAATTAGCAAAATTATCTGTGAAATACAAAAAACAATGCATTATAGGAAAAGAATTATATATAATATGATTAAAAATTCTTTATTTTTCTAAATAAATGTTTTTAACGTTACCTCTTTAGACATGGCGGCGACTCGGTACTACTCAAGATTCACAAACCTTCACCGAATGCGCCTCACGAAGACGATGAAATACATCATGACGCACGGGACGCTGCCCCTCAAGCGTGTTTGTAATTGGATCGAGCTCAAGTCGTGCGTCATGACGTTACCGACGCTGCTCGACGGCGATTGGTTAGTTTCGTGTTCTCGCACGCAAATGGCGTCAGCGAACGGATTTTGAATTTTAAAAAATACATTTACATATACAGTATAACTGAAATGTTACAAATGTAAATTATTGCAATTAAGAAAAAAATCAGTTGTACAAACACACAATCTGTCCATTTATATGATTAAAAAAATAATCTAAACATGTTCCCAATGACTTTCCTTTGTTGGCTTTTTTTTTTGTACGCCATTCTGTCTAATCTTCACCCATTAGACCCTTTTGACAAATAAATAAATTTGTTTATTTGATAGTAGCTATCAGCAGGTTTAATCTTCCTCCTACAGAAACCCAAACCAGTTACAGTGTTAAATGATTTGAAATCGTGCAACAGAACGCGTGAGGGAGTGTGTTAATCACGAATAACACCAAAGCTGTGATTTGGTCGCAGGAAAGAGCCGAAGCAGAAATGGAGTGATCGCCATTTCACGATAACGCACAACTTCACATGATCTCTTGCTTTAATACAACAGGTTTTATACAATTAAGGAAAAGAAGCAAAACATAGAAATGGCAAGCACTGTTTCAATTATCTTATGTTTAACGTCGGCCATTTCTCCCACCACCGATAGCAGTTCCACTAGTTAAAGTTGCTTGCTGTATTGGCTGCAGCTTCTTCAAACTGTAGTTCACGGATATATGACCTCTCATTAAATGTGTATAGAGACATTTATGAAGGAAACAGTAGAGATTGTTGGTGTCTCTTGTGGGTGTACGTAGCTATTACAGTTAGCTTGATTTGCTAATCTAATCTGACAACAATGCTAGTGCGAAGCCAAGCAGGTAAGATGAAAATCAAATTGAAATATATTTTAAACCATAGTTGTGTGGGTTGTAGGCCACACCCACAAGCAACAACAGTAACTGTTCCAGCAAACTCACACAACATAAGAGTCAGTCTATTGTTACACAAATGTACACTTACTCCAAATGGCAATAAGACCAGATATGTCTGAAGTTTTTTTTAATTGCTCCACCAGTTGGAGGAGTTATGATTTTGGGATGTCCATCCATATATGTCTGTCCGAGATTCCCACTAGCGCAATTTCTCAAGAATGAGTGATTGAATGTTTGTAGGTTTTATATGGAAAAGCCTAGAAATCAGGCCAGTGGACTGAAATCTTTTAGTGCCCTTTTTCCTGTTTCAGTCAGTCAGATTCAGGCGAGACTTTAGCCCAGTGGTCTTTTCAGATTGAATTTGACATACACTCGGCCCAGAACTAAACCAGAAGAACCGAACGTAAACCAGACAGCCCAGACTTTTCTGTTATCCGGACAGAATGTATTTAAGCAAACACTTTCCTTGTTTTTTTTTTTTTTAACATATGACAGTCTCTTTTTCAGAACTAAGAGAGCATGCCATTTTTTGCCAGATATTTTTAATTGTTGTTCAATCTGAGTGCAGAGCTGATAATGCTGTATATCATATACATGTTTATATGAATAGAACTTCTGGTCTGCCATAACAGTTGCCAAAGAGAAGCTAGCCTCTGCCCTTGGCTGACTATAGCGCCCCCCTACTGTAATGATCAGAATGCAGCTTGCACTGGTGCTGTGTTCGAGAGTTTGGCCTGACGCATTCCGATGCATAAAATCAGCTTCACATAGCTCGGAGTCTGTGTGTTTATAGAGATATGTAGTGTTTGTTTCATCCCTAAGGGGCCCATGAACATTTAATCTTTCCCGTATAGCTGTGTTATACTGTATACCTAATCACACACAGACCTGAACGTGCAGAATCACTGAAAGCTGCATGAGCAACATCTCAAATACTGCTTTACATGCTACTGAAGAAGATGCTCTCTTCCTTACAGTAGTTTATAATAGAAATGTGTTGAAGAGAATAAATAATCCAGTCACTGCATTTGTCATATTGAGATCATCCATAAACCTACAGGCACACAGCTATGTGAAGGAGCGAAGGATTTTCTGAAATTCCTTCAGATTCTTCTCACATTTTTCATTTCAAATCATTGTTTTTTTTCCTCCTTTGGACATTTGGTATGTAAAAACTGTTCATTTTGCTTTTTTTCTTGTTTACAAAAAGGATTTATAAATAATTATTCAAGCCAAAATCAGTTCCCTTTCTATAGTTCTCTCTCATTTTCGTCTCTCTCTCTGCTCCTTCATTTTTCTCTTTTCACACCTTAAGCTTTTTTCATCTCCCCCTGCTCCATTTTTTTTTACCTCACCTCTTTTGTTTTCTTTTTTTGTGCCATTTTCTCTCCATCCTTTTGTTTTACACTCTCGTTTCCTTTTATTCTCTTTGCCTATTGGGCTCCTCTCTATCTTCTCCTCCTTTAATCTTTCTTTCCACCTTTTCCCTCTATTTTTACTTTCTTCTCCTTTCTACCTCCTTTTTATTACTCTCTCTCTCCTGCAGTACTGCAGTGTCAGTAATTCACTCCCTCTGTGCACTTGCTGATAGATTTGTAGCCGCTGTCGTGCTATTGGTCGTTACCTGACGGCTGTGATTTAATGCTCACTCCTGATTGGCTGAGCTTGGACAGGAGGGATTTATTGTTGCCTCCTGATTGGACGATGTCTCGGTTAGAGGTGAATTACAGCCGCAGAGCTGATGGGAGGCAGAAGCAGAGCCAGATTACAGCCATAAAACTGTGTGTGTGTGTGAGATTTTAAAACCACAAAGGAAAACATACAGAAAGAGAAGAAAAGCTGCAGCAGGACAGAGAAACCCTGCAAACAAAGGAGCAGGAGAAAATCTAAAACCCTTATCTACTGTTCCAATAAACAACCAATCATTTCAAACAACAAACTTTATGTGCTGGACTCCATGTCTAAAATATATGTATATTATAAAAGGTAAATTTGATATAAACTATAAATATAATAATAATAATAATAATAATAATAATAATAATAATAAATTGCATGATTATGTTATCTATGAACCAGAGGGCCAAAGAGTTACTGAAGTTATAAGAAGAACAGAGGAGTGAAAACATCTGAATAATAAAAAAAACAACAACCCAAAATTAAATAATAATTCAAATCCAATAAAAAAAATTGCAGCTTTTGGATGATAAACAAAAACATCAGTTGTTAAAAGCGTTAAAGATTCTGGGGCATTTGTATGTTTTACTATCACTGATATCCTTTTCATAGACCATCTCCATCACACCAAAAATACACACACATTCAATCAAATTCATTCAAATCATATAAAATATCAAATGAGAGGCAAAGTTAAAGTTAATGTGGTGTGTAGAGAGCAGCCTGAATCAATAGACTTCTTTGGTTTGAATTAATAATAATAAAAAATAATCTTTTACTTGTAATGTGTTACACAATACTCTACCGAAGTCTATTTTTAACTGATAAAAAATAAAAAAATGATCTTGTCCTGTCTAAAGTCATTTTATATAATTGTATGAATTTCACAGTTATTATCTGGACACTTTAATAAAAGCATGACTAATTAAAAGTTAAAATGATTTATTTACACTTCACAATTCATAGGTTAACCAGTTACTATTATACAAGCCCCACCCCCCTCAGCACTCTGGGTGTATCCATTTAACCCCACCCCTCAAAATATCACAACAGTGAGACACTCAGAGTTGTACCCATTGTATTATATAAACATTCACATTTTCTATATGTTTAAATATAAATATTTACATTTATTTTGGGGTCTTTTTTTTTTTTTTTTTTTTTTTTTTTTTACAGTTTTTGCTTGCACTTACATTTACAACAAACTACCCTAAAGGTGGTGAAGGAGAGTTAATCTCAGGGAAAATCATCAACGTTAAACTTCTAAATCAAATATAGTCGCAACAGAACTGTGCATTTTGCGTTAGGATTAAAAAAATTTAAACGTGTCAGCCAAAAAACAAACCAGTACATGAACAGTAAATTCGACTCATCTTGTTTAGGGCGTTAGTCTGAATGATCTGACATCTGGATCGCTTCACATGGCCACAGCAAGACAAATAAACAGCGTAACACATTAAACATCAAAATCCAAACAGAAATGAAGAGTAAAAGCTCAGAAAAGTGCAGAACGATAGGTTTTTGTTTTCCGTGACGGTCCTGCTGTGGAAGAGACTCCACTCGTCTAACGCTTCTTCACAAACCGTTGCTAAAATATTCTGATTTTCTGTCTGCTCCTCTTCAGCCATTGATCCTGTAATAATTTCTCGCTACGAGAACGAAACAGAAATTGAAACGAGCTGGGATAAAAAGCCGTGAAACGCTGCAGGCTTCATGTGGAAGCGTCTCCGGGCAGATTTTACGACTCTGGACAGAATTAAATTTCCTCTCCCATGAGGAGGCACCGAGGCCCAGAAGATTTGTGTCTGCTCTCGGTGTTATGCCTTACAAAACACATTTCTTTGGCCTGCAGCAGGAGCTGAGGTTTTATACAGCGAAGCCATGTGTGCGATCTTTTTAACCTGCTTTTGTGTTAGCGTGATTACGGTGGATGCACTAATCCGCTAATTACAGGAAAGCTTTAGACGCACAATGTTCACAATATTATTTATTTATAATACATTAAAATGGGATATTATAACATTAAAAATGAAATCTTTAGTGTAAGTTTGCATACTCATGAGGTGAAGAGAAGCTCCTGATTGGTCAGCTACTCTAACAGACATTATGACATTATCAGCAATTTTTTTTGTTTGTTTGTTTTAAAGTCATACATTTCTCACAGGTGTTGATCGTGATCATACAGATTTTTTAATTTAGCATTCGCATAATTTTTTTTTAATTCTTCATATTTTCTCCGTATTTTTGTGTAAAACTAATTTAAGGGTGGAGATTCATAATGAGCTCACAAGTGATATGCAACGATCAGAAGATACCATATGATACCCAGAAACATTTAGCCACAGAACCGGAGTGCTAGCTATCCGGCTAGCTGATGTAGCTAATGTTAATCATGCTGGTTGTCATGGTAGCGTTGAAAGGCTGTATGTTCTGACAGGTTTGGGGCTGCTGTTAAGATAAATCCGTGAGAAAACGAGGACACAAATCAAGACTGACACTGAAATCAGATTTATGAATTTACAAGCAGTTAGCGAACCAGATAGCTAAGTATATTGGGATATTATTCATGGTTTCCTAATAAGCATAATCGTGCATATTCATATTCCTATATCCAGCGAGTAGGAATGAGGTTGAGGATGCAGACAGGATGATTCCTCAGCCACGTCTCGTGGTCTTTATTAAACAAAATTATTCACTACTTTAGCGAGACGCTTTAACAGTTTAAAAAACGACATTCAGTATTCAGGGGTGATTGAGATATTTTTAAAAAGTATTCAGGCTGTACGTTTTGCAAAAATGTGGCTAGTAATAATAATAATAATAATAATAATAATAATGTTATGCAGAAACAGATTAAATAATGACACCATTAGCTTTTATATTGAAATTCACAGAAATAAGAGAATAAGAATATAGAGTTGTGTAATTTATGACAGTAATGTAGTGTAAAGTCATTAACATGCGTAAATTTCCTACGTTTTTCCTCCTCCAGCTCTCGCTGCAGCAGGACTTTATTATTATAATGAGGCCGTTCATCATTTATTATTGGATCCTGCAGCAGTTTACAGCCGACTTTTACAGCAGCCTTTAATTTACATCAGTTCATTACACTCGGCTCGCATCACACCACCCAGCAGACCAGCGCGTGTGCGTGTGTGTGTGTGTGTGTGTGTCTGAACACTCAGAACAGACACACATCTGTTTTCTGTCTGTTCTGCTGTCTTGGCCTCATGGGTTATTCAGAACAGTAATTTGATACTTTAAATATAATAAATATAAATAAAACCACACATTTAGACCCTAAATTAAATACATCATATGTAAAATGTCCACTCTCCCTCTATCTATCTATATATATATATATATATATATATATATATATATATATATATATATATACACACACACACATACTTTTATAATGTGATTTTTTAAATGTGCAATAAGAAAGTGGTTTAAAATTTGGTGTTGAGGAAAATAACTTGCTTTAATGCCTTAAATAAACCAGTCAAAAAAAACACAGAAAACAATCAGACACAAATCTCCTAAATGCAAATAAAAGCTTTCTAACAAACCAAGGCAATTCTGTAATAACAATAACAAAAACAAAAAATTTTCAGGGCAAGAAACAGCATGTAGTGGTTAAATATATTTAACCACTTAAATGAAATATATAATTAAATACATAAATACATTTTTCTTTCTTTTAAAATTTATTTATTCATTTATTTATTATAAAATTAGAAAAACAAATCAGGGCCACTAATCTGCTGCAGTACTTCATTATGAAATATACATTATATATATATATATATATTATATATATATATATATATATACACACACACACACACACACACCAGCTAATAATTCAACAACAATATTACTATATAGATACATAAACATTTTTTTTGCTGGCTGCTTGGCCAAAATCCTGTGAACTTTGACCTCTGGCCCCTGAACACCTCAGGCTTTGAGCCAGTTTCTAAGCTCAGCAAGAGAAGAGCGCCCTCCAGTGGTGTGTTTTATAAAAGCACTACTCTACTGTCTGATTAACAATTATTCCCTGAACACCATCTAAAATATAAATAAAATAAAATAAATAATTAATCACAATAAAAAAGAGCAGCTTTAATTGCGGGGGGGGGGGGGGGGGGGGTTGGGGTAAATATGAAGTAGTAATTTATTTCAGCTGTGAGCATACTGTAGTCTTTAACAAATACTATTTATATTATTATATAAAAAAGAAGATAACTATTATTATTATTGTTATTATTTTAACATACACCATATACTGTACTGTGCAAAAGTCTTAGCACCCTTTTTTTTTTTTGCACAAATCTTTGTTATAGATGTTTATGACTTTCGTGTTAGAATCACCAAATATTGGCTTTGTTTAGTTTATTGCTCTTTATAATATTTTTAAAATGTAGAAATGTTTAATTTAAATATTATTGAAGGCATCTTTGCTTTACAGCATTGCTTTTTATGGGATTAAGACTCTTCTACAACTGATTATTATTTAATAAGATAAAAATGAGTTCTTCAGTAAAATTTAGCTTAGTTTCTTTACTTTCAGACATGTTCACAAGTGTTTATCAGAGTAAACTGGGGGAAGGAGGAACTTCTGCAAAACAAAACCAACAAGTCCTGTGAAAATGGAAAGTTCTCTCCACACCAAGATTCTTATTTAATTTTTGCACGCGCACAAGATAAACTTACGCTTTCATAAAATGTTCTTAAATACATGTTTTTGGCTTTTTGTTGTTTTTGCTGGAGGTTCTATAACAATGTGATAAGTAAAAGTACAGGTAGCTTTAATCAGCTGCTTAATAGAAATGTGAGTCCTGTAGTGTTAATAGCAAGAAATAAAATATTTTGGGTACACACACACACACACACACACACACACACACACACTCTCTCTCTCTCTCTGTGCTTCTCAATACTCAAATTGATGCTTCCTCGCTCCTCCAGTCCGTGACCCAGAAATCGATTGCCGTCAGCCATCTTGAAGGACATATCAATTCTCTAATTGTACAACGAGGAGGCGAGGAACGAGGAGTGAGGAAGCCTCCAGAGGAGCGAGGACACAGAGGTGTATCCTATGCGGAAATGTTTCTTGTGGGGGGAACCTGACGCACGTATAAGTTCCCCTCCTCCTTTACATCAGCCACAATCTCCCACAAAAAGTCATTTGATGATGTGATAGAACTTTGCATGAAAATTAATGAAATAATAATATACTTACAGTGAGTATTGTGATTGATCGATCCCGGCATGTTTGGATATGCAACGCTGCACAAAACACACGATAATTTATGTATTATTTATTAATTCATTGCTGAATAACCTTTAGCTTTATTAAGAATGTTATTAACTTAACTCCAACAACATAATGGCAGATCCCAGAAGCGCAGTGAGGTCATCCAGCTGACATCATTAACTGACGTCGCTTTGGATATCCTGTTCCACTTCATCTCTCCTCGTATCCTTCTCTCACATCATGAGGGGGTGGAGCTAAGATGAAAGGAAAGGAAGCAAGGAAAGGAAACGAGGATGCAGAAATAAGAAATGAGAAGCTCACTTGCACACTCTCGTAGTCGCACATTCGCACAAGAACTCAGGTATGTGCACACACACACAAACACAGCGTTTCCTTTGAGAGATTTTATTGGGTGTAATGAAGCCCCTCTTCTCACTGCACACAACAAAGTCGGATCACGAGGTGGTCTGGATTCATTTTACATTAATCATCAATACATGTCTTTTTTTTTTTTTTTTTAAGAACAAAAATGAATATAAAGTTGATTTTTTTTTTATTTTTTGTTTTTTACAGTGATCACTGCCAGGACATGCAAGAGAACAGAACTACTGTTAGCTACGACTGGTGCAGTTTCTTTCTTCTCTAATATTTCTAAACAGAATTCACTAAAACACCGGGCTGGGAAACTTCTCTAATTAATTTAATCCCTACATGAAGGATATGAAGGCAGCGTGAGGAAATCATTCGGTTCTGAAGAGACAGCTTTGTCTAAACAACTATACGCTATGTTTAATACCAGGGGAAAAAAACAAAAAACAACAACAACAACAAAAAATAGATAACCAAACAAACAAATAAAAAGTCTAGTTTGTTTTGTTTCACTCCAGTGTTTTAAATTTATATTAGAAATTAAAAATATTAAAAAACACACAGCATGTTGCTACAGAACTAAAACTGTTGTAGTCCATTATTTTGTATATTTTTATAACATGAAACGTAAATGAAATATAATCAGCGAGAAAAATAAGCGGCTTGCGTTATTAGGAATGTGCCGATAATCAGGGACACCATACATCACGATATTTAACAAGGTATTGTTATCATGGGTTTATGCAGAGTATTTTCAAGAGGACAGTCTCATAATCCACTCACTCACACCTTCAGATTATTTCATTGTGTAAAAAAAGTCTTTCTATTTTTTTTTTTTTTTTAATCAAAACATTGGCACAAGCCTACTGTAGTCCCCGCTCCGTCCTCACTTGGCGCCGGGTTGCCAGATCTCATCAGGAAGGACTGCGTGTTATCAGTGTGTTAATATTGACCAACATGTACACAAAACAGACAAAAACTAAACAAAACAAGGTACAAACTGTGATTAAAAGGGTGATACAGAGATGTAAATAATTTCTGAATAATAATAATATAATATAATAATGATGTCATGAACCTCCAGTCTTTCTGCTTCACGACGTTTTCACCGAGTCTTTCTGGGTTCCGCCGTCAGTCTGTGAAGAGATGTGTGATGGGATGCGTAGTCTGTAGATCTTTCAGCACAATATCCAGTAAGCAAGATAGAGTTATAGTGATGAAGCCAAAGTATTTCATACTGAGGGAAGTTGCGTATTTGGACAAAAGCGGTTTTGAGTCTCGAAGACGGCTTTGACGCAGACTCTGTGGCCGACGTGGAACCGTACCACCGTTTCAACCCCGGAACATCCGGCCGTAATATCAGTTTGGTTCCAGCACTAGAAAGAAGCGGGACTGGAATTGAGGTCGGGGGTATTACTGGATCGCTATGGCAACAGCATGACAAACTCAGCTTCTTGATCAGGATTACGAGTATATTATTAATCAGTATTATTGCTGAATAAATGGAAACCGGCTTTGTTTGTTTCGTTTTTTGAATAGATAATAAACTGAAATGAGTAGGGAGTAAAATGTATTTTTATTTTTTAGCCAGCGATCCGATGATGGAAGGAAGGAAGTGCAGAGTTGCTCAAAAAAAATAAAAAATAAACAAAACACTCCCTGGCCCCAGTATCAGTTGACTAGCATTGATTAGCAAAGAATTTCTGACCTTCACTTCAGAAATTCTTTTCTGAAGACGTTTCACTTCGCCCACAATTTACAATCAAGCGTTATCGCTAACTAGCACGTTACGTAGCAGTAAAGTGAGTGTGTATGTGGAGTAGACTGTTACAGTAAAAACTCGGTTAACGCAGTTATTTACATACACACAGCACTGATAATTGAGTGTGAGCGGATAAATCGGAGAGGAATAACAATACGAACGTACGAAATCTGGAGGAAAAAAAAATTGTCCTAAATCCTCAGCTCTGTAAAGCTGGAGACGAAACGCAGCTCACATCGCACATTCATCAACACTTTAATTTGTTCACTCCTTGACGAATCGCGTAGAGCCAAAATGTCAGACAGATTTGCGAAAAGTTTTCTGTTCTCTGTGATCTCATCCATCGAGTCACTTTTCTTGTCGTCAGCCACAAAACAACAACAAAATGGCTGAAAGGCCGTTTTAAAAAAAAAAAAAAAAAAAAAAAAAAAAAAAAAAAAAAAGGTGAATACATTGTTTAAACATATTTAAAAAACAAACAAACAAAAAAATTACCCAAAACAGGTCCCTCTCTTAAAATAATCAATAGCACAAATAATGTAAAGAAGCGTTTCATTCTCTCTCTCTTCTCCTTCTGAAACATCAGTCTGGTTTTTATTTGATTTTTTCCTCCGCCGCAGTCAGAGAACCAGGAGCATGTTCGAGGTTATTTCCGTTTCCATACTGGTCGACGCGATGGAATGTCAGACTGCGAGTCGACTCCAGGTGTTAGGTGGAGCTGGAGGCGGAGCCGGGAGTGGGTCTTGAGAAAATGGGCGGGGCTCACAGCAGGGCGTAGCCTCCACTTTAGCCACACCCCTTCCCTGGCACAGCCGTCTGTGTCTGAGCAGCCGGTCCGTTCTCGAGAAATTCTGGAGGGGGAAGAAAAAAAAGGACAAAAAAAAAAAAAAAAGATGTGTGTGTGTGTGTGTGTCCTGTTTTACATTCAGCCACTAAGTCATTATTCACTGTCTGGTTTAACTGTATGACTCATCACACTAATTTACCAGATTGAATCACGGCAGGATTCATCACTAACACGAGTTTGTATTTTGGCTGGCACTAATAAGGAAGAGAACATGACACAGAGCCCATAGCAGTAGTAGAAGTAATATGATAAGTAGTAATCACACTGGGAGTATTAGCAGTTGTGGTAGTGCTAATATTAGCAGCAGTAGACACAGGAGAGTAGAAGTACAAAGAAGTATTATTGTCAGTAGTAACTGTTCCATTAAAAAATAATAAACAAATAAAATTTAAAAAATAAAATAAAAGAAAGTAATATATTATTGTTCATGTGGTGAATTTTTTATTTTATATTAAGAGACATTTATTTAACATTTCTAGATGGAGTATCAGTTGTAAGCGCTTTGCAACAATTAAAGTTTCCCAACACGGGAAGGTCTTCAGGACTGACAGGTTTAGGGAAGTAGGAAGACGCTGCGTTTTTTGAGAAAGAGAAGGGAGAGAGAGAAAAGGAGATACCGGTGAGGGCTTATGATCGCTTATCACGGTTATAGTGTCCGTGAGAACAGGAACTAACTTGTCTATGAATATATTTAAACTATAATCTGCGACGTGAGATTCGTTAATAAATTAAACGCTGTAATCATTGGCATAAGTGGTATAAGGAGAACACCACGCTCCAGGCCGTGCTGTTAGATGAAAATAACAGACTCCATTTCATGTCATTTTTTACTGTACTGTAAGTTTAATTTCTAGAAAAAATATAGAAAATAAAAACCGGCCTTTTAACCCAACTAATTGATCAATCGAAGGAATAATCGACAGATTAATCGTTGATCAAAATAATCTTTAGTTGCAGCCCTACAAAAGTGTATTTTTGTTTACCGGAGACACGAGTGCATTCAAGACCCAGGTCAAAATCTTCAAAGGAAGCAGGTGAAAGAAAAGAAACAGCATGTTTCAGCATGTCCGTTTTTCTCCTGAACCCTGACCAAACAGATTCTCGTCACTGCGTTAATGTCTACGTGCCTATCAGCCGCACAAATCAAATTCAGCAGCCAAAATAGCTTCTTCTTAAAAATTCTGAACATGGACAAAGACTGTCTTGTTACTAAAACACAGTCACAGTTTATCACAACATCACATCGTCATATCACCCGGCCTTTAGAGTAACCCTACCTTCACAACGTCGCCATGTTTTCACCTAAAAAACTAAAAATCCTAAAACAACCACAAGTATGATTTAATTTAATTGATTTTGCAGGAGTAGCACCTAACGAATACTACCCTGCTAATAATATAAAAATA
This sequence comes from Ictalurus furcatus, assembly GCF_023375685.1. Lineage (NCBI taxonomy): Eukaryota > Metazoa > Chordata > Actinopteri > Siluriformes > Ictaluridae > Ictalurus > Ictalurus furcatus. The sequence continues at coordinate 11,636,219 of NC_071275.1, read as the reverse complement.
AATCAGATTTAATTATTTTTTATTCTAATTAATAGGCCACTAATGTTGAATCTGTGATTTAGGAATTCATTCTGCTCACGTGAGGAGATTTACTGTATAATCAGTAAACAATAAATAAGTGGTTATTGCATAAATATCTCAAATGATGTAATTAAAAGCATAAAAAGTTATATGCTTTATGTACATAGGTCCCTGACTATTAGACAATAGCACACTAATAATAATAATAATAATTATTATTATTTAATAATGTATAATTTTATGATGTTCGTATGTACGTGGATGGTGGTTTACCTGTTGGCATCGCTCACACTGATACGGTTTCTCTCCGCTGTGAACGCGCTTGTGTCTCTCCAGGTGATATCTCTGGATGAAGCGCATGTCACACATATCACACGCAAACGGCTTCTCACCTGAACACACACACACAGTACACACGCACACATGCAAAAAACAGATTTTTTTTTTACCGTCATCACTACCACCATCATCACAATTTCAATAGAAAAACTTATAATCTAAGTAATTACCCCTCATTACACTCTACAGCATCACAGTTATAAAGGGTGTGTGTATTATAAAGGGGTAAATCATTATAAGGGGGTGTGTATTATAAAGGGGTAAATCATTATAAAGGGTGTGTGTATTATAAAGGGGTGAATCATTATAAGGGGGTGTGTATTATAAAGGGGTAAATCATTATAAAGGGTGTGTGTATTATAAAGGGGTAAATCATTATAAAGGGTGTGTGTATTATAAAGGGGTAAATCATTATAAGGGGGTGTGTATTATAAAGGGGTAAATCATTATAAAGGGGTAAAAATGAAACACAAAATGACTTTATACAAACTCGAGTTTGTAGTGAAGGCTGATATTAAACATTAAAACATGATTTTAAGTCATAAAAGGCACACTGTGGCAGATTTAGTGCTTTACTGCGATTGGTGTGATTCAAGTCTTAAATTTGCAACGGTAAAAAGAGCTTCGTGAAATAACCGAAAACGTAAAAATTAATAATAAAATATTAAATAGAAGCGTTAAAAGGTCAACAGCAAAGCCTGAACAATAAATAAATAAATAAATCAGTAAATAGTAGTATCAATAAACATCAGTGGATATTTATATAAAACAATTTATGTATGAATATGAATTAGACATAAATTCACAAATATGTTACATTTCTGTATAATTATTGATTAAACAATTATATAGAATTTAAAATGTACTCTAGGTGTAATTATTTTATTAGGTCAATAATAGTAATGCTCCAAAAAGATAACAAAATATGTAGATAATTATTTATACAAATAAAGAACTTTGTATAATATTTTTGGTTATGGGTTAATTATTGTTTATTCAAAAATGTAATTCATTTTTATATTTCAAAAACTGGTGGTGGTTTATTAGGTGTTTTATTCAATATTCTACAGATTTTATATACAGCGTTGTATTTTCTTCTATACACCACCTCTATGCTGTGTTTATTTATTTACTCATTTTTACTGAAAAACACAACCCTACAGCCACCGTGCACTTTATAAAGGTGAATGAAATGAGAAGAATTTGTCTTTTTTTGTTTGTTTGTTTTTTAAACGGAGTGGGGAAGAACACATACCCGTGTGAGTGAGGCTGTGTCTTTCCAAGTGGTAACGCTGGAAAAATCTCATGTCACACATGGAGCAAGCATACGGCTTCACCCCTAAACGCACAGAGCACCAGGTCTCAGACACACTCAGCATTGGAAACACACCAGCACACTGATCACCTCTAAACCAGCACACTGATCACCTCCGAACTGACACTGATGCTCATATTAGTGGTTCTGAAACGGCCGTGAGGTGAAAACACAGCTAGAGATTAGATTTATTATTTTAAAAATAATAAAATAATAATAATAAAAAGCGCTACAACTTTCCCGAGTGAGTGATGCACCCAAGCTCCAACACGTTTTATCCTCAGCTTCATTTGGCCAGTTTTGTTGTGAAAATGCCTGATTATCCTCATTCATCAAGCTGGATACAAATGGATTTAGTCGTAAATAGTTCGTACGAGCGTTCGTGCAAGAAATCCTGTAAATTCTGAAAAACGTTTGTGTCCTACTCGTGCTCCTGAGTGCGTGCAAGTTTAACTAACGTAAACCTCGACCTGATCAACTTCCAATCACATAATCTGCACGGATTAATGCACTTTTATATCTGGAACATACTGTAGAGTTAAAAATTGTTTACGTTTACGGCATTAGCCGACACCCTTATCCAGAGTAACTTCTAGAAGAGCTTTGGAGTCTCGATCAGAAACACATCCTCATGCTAGTTCACTCGCTTGGAGCTCCGTCCAGAATGTTCAGTGAAAACGAGTCGCTTTATTTTACTGTCTTTAATTAAAGAACATATAAAATAAAGAAAGTGAGCCGACACACACCCTTAATTAAGACAAATAAAACAAATCATTCAGTTAGGATAAAATAAACGGCGGTGTATAAATGGAGGTTGGGCCTGTCTGTCTGTCTGTCTGTGCAGAGCCGTAAACAAACACCTCAGCTGACACAGGATTTAGCAGTCACTTATTATTATTATTATTAAATGTATTTATTGCCATAAAAGTGAGTCTAAATAACCTCCACTTCTGTTTTTCAGCCTTCACCCTGATTGTTCATTTCGTGCTCCCAGCTGCCTGTACGCTTTACCTTTTATGGAGTTTTAGTATATTAGTTATTTCTATTATAACAATACTACACTATGTCATTCTTTGCGCTTGCATTAATCCATACACGGTGTTATTCCAAATACTTGCACATTACCTGTTAATGAAACAATAAAATAGTAACCTACGCATAACGGTCACGTATTAAATATAAACCAGTCTTATTATTAGATGAGGAAACTTGCAGCTCCGACTAGGAAAAGCCAAAGAAAACACTCCTTCAACTCAGAATTCCTACACAAGCTGGTCTCCTCAACCCCAAGATCTGCAAGTGATGTCAAAAACAGTTTTAAATGTCATACTGTATATACAAGCTCATCACAGTTAGCTGGCTAGCTTGTCGCGAACAAAAGACGGACATCTCCACTGCGTAGCTCAAACGCATGGAGCTTGAAAATGGAGCGAAAGCGAGTTCTGTCTTTCCGCACATAGTGGGAAGGTTTTTAGCCTTGGTTCGTTAAGGATTCACATCAGCACACACAAGTCGCACACTTGCTCTATGGAAGTGTATTAATATAGCGTCCTGGTTTGCTTCTTCGCTGTGAAGTCGAATTGTACTACGGTGACCGGAACCAGAAGCAGAAATGCATCAGGGCAAGAAATGTGCCTCTATCAGAACAAAAGCATCAGACTAAACATCACTCATGATCGGTGATCGTATAACAAATGACAAGCAGGAGAGATGTCTGCTATTGGAGAAAAACTTGATAGTAGTTTCTAAAAGATAAAATTCTTCAGAGGTGACTTTTCATAGTCTATTATTAGAGTATGGTTTATTTCCTCACAACGGCATAGCTAACAACCAAACATGCTTTACCAATCTGATATCGAAAAAACGTATTACTCATAAGGGTGTCACAACCTCGCGCACTTTCACTAATATTGAAAAACAACTTGATAATGATTTTCATTACAAGAATGACATGATACTAGATATAACTTCCACCAGGATATCCGAAACTAAAGATAGAGAAACATGCAGGAGTGTGACTCATGCCACCATGGCTGTACAAATCTGTTATGGTGTTGTATTACTTTGCATAGCAACGCACAACGCACAAATCACGACATTCCCAGACTTATCACCATAGCAGAAATTCAAACAGGAAGTACATGAAGGCTAAGTTTGCTTGCAGGACGATGAGGGGCACATACCCGTATGAGTGAGGCTGTGTCTCTGGAGGTGGTAACGTTGAAAAAACCTCATGTCGCACATCGAGCAAGCGTACGGCTTCACCCCTGAATACACAGAGCACCAATCATTCACATTTACCCCGTCCTTTCTACGTATACACCATCTAAACTCGGCATGTGCTGAAATGAAACGCTTCAAATGGAATTATATCCTTATCACGGTGAACAAAATCATCACATTGTTGTACATCGTTTATAATTCATTTAATTAATGTAACAGGGACTATTGCATCACACAATGTTGCTTAAAATCACTATTTTCAAACATGTTCAAATGTTCAGTGAAAATAAGTTAAAATAGATTTACTTAAAAGGTAAAGACAAACATGATTCTAAAAAAAAAAATGCTAAAATGTTTTCCTGATCCTGCCAAGTTTTGTTTGGTGAAGCTCTTGATTGGTTAACTGGTTAAATGTGGGAGATTGTACCTGGCAAAATGTATAATTAAAGGATGAATGAAAGAAAAATAAGCCCAAAGCCTGGTTCAAATGGAATTATGCTTCGACAGAAACTCCCAACCAACTACGGCTAGGATTATGGAGTGTTGTGCTGAAATGTCGCTATAATACTAGTTATTACACATTTTTATGAATGAATTTGGTATATCAGCATGGGAATATGGCTCTGTTGTAACTACAAACTCGAGTTTGTTGTGTTGAGTTTAAATCTCGGTCATGCGCAAGTGGTAGAAAGAGACAAAACCTACCCGTATGGGTGAGGCTGTGTCTCTGCAGGTGGTAGCGTTGGAAAAAACGCATGTCACACATGTTACAAGCATAGGGCTTCACCCCTAAGTGCAAAAAAACAACAAAAAAACATAATCGTATTAGCCTTATCATTAGCCTAGCACACTGACACTAGCTATAATAATACGTTAAATAAGTAGCTAGAAATGTTAGTTAGCTACAAATCAGCAAACTAATGCATCTATAAAGGACTTTGGTGATAAAAGTTTTTTTTATTTAATGAAGGAAAGCACTTAATAAATGGATAATATGGTTTTATTTAGGCATATGTCGATAAACTGTTATACGACACCGTGACTTAACGCATGCAATAAAATTAGATTTGTGGTTTAATTAGAAAGTTTTGCAATAAGCTTTAACATTTTATGTTACATTATGTTTGAAACTAACTTAGTAAATTACCACCATACTTTTAGAACATTATGAAATCTATGAAAAATTAATGCTACATTTTCAAATTCACTTTCATAGTAACTTAATTTAAAAACAAGGTTCGATGTAAAAGCTATCACATTAGAGCAAGCCATCTTCAAACATATAATTAATCCCACCCCAATAAAGCATAAAGGGAAAATGTTGTAAACTTTGGGATAAATGTTAGGAAATTACAGTAAAAATCTATATAAAATATGTTGGAAAAATGTTTAAAAATCGGCACATGCCTAAATACAATCATAGATTGAGTAAGACAACGGCTGTTTTTGTTTATTCTTATTCCTTATATGGTTGCCTTAAAAGATGATTACTACAGCTGGGGCATAATTAATCTTGGTTAAATATACAAGATGTATTCAAACTAAACATCGGCATTATGGACATTATGAACATAAAAATACCTAAAATTGTAAAATACAGCAAGAGTAGTGTGGCTCATTTAGGGTTTGATTAAGCATGCTGATATTCATAACAGTGTTGCCAACTTAGATGGTAATCAACATTTCTAAATTCTTTATTATCCTTCCATCTTTAATACTTCATTGAGAACGATGATGTGCAGAATATGAAGGTAAAAGCAGCGCAAATAGTATAGCTTAAAAATATACATAAAAGGACAACACATTCTAAAAATAATATAAGTAATAAGTAAGCATGCTTAAAATAAAATTAGCACAGATAAATATAGCGTGAAATGTATTATACCATAAGTAGAATACAGTATACAGTGTAGTATTTCCGTTCCGTTAATGTTGTATAAGCAGCATCATTAGACAAGTATAATGGATATAATAGTCTGGTAAATATAGTAAACTGTATAATTATGCAAGCAGGATACGTGAATATATAAACAGTATAACTGACAAGTATAGTAGGTATGTAAAAATATAACATGATAAGATGACTATAAAAGGTAATTACATAAATCTTTATGTATTACAAAATGTACAGTATAGGTATAACTACATAAGTATACTTGTAGGATAATACGTAAATATTACACTCACATTGTTAATTCAGTTTTTAGACTTTATTTATTATGTAGATATACTAGTAAGTTTAGAATGCTAAGTAGGTGTAAATATACCTGTATAATGTTATTAGTACACCAAGTACAAGACTGCTACAACTTTTTAAGTATACGCAATCTAGCACACGAGTATGTATAAAAGTAATGTGTGTAATCCGGAACAATAACATTCGACAACAATCAGAAACTGAATTAAGCCTTTATCAATTCATCCTTCAATCAGGGTTTTTTTTGGTTAAATTTTGCTTACAGAAGTTGGCAACAGTGCTCAGGTCGCATGTGTGCGGTTTATTTCTATATAATAGTGGGTTAAGGTAGAAAGACACATACCCGTGTGAGTGAGGCTGTGTCTCTGCAGATGGTAACGGTGGAAAAAACGCATGTCACACATGGAACAAGCGTAAGGCTTCACTCCTAAATGCACAGAGCAAATTATTAGTCATGTGCATTCACTACGTCGAAACAAAAACACACGCCAAATCATTTACAACAGCTCACTTATATAGTTTCATAGTGGTCAGTTTTCAAAATGTTCATTTCCTCAGAATTTAAAACAAGCTCTTAATAGTTAATTTTTAGAATCACCAGAATTTTGACATAAATTTTTATTTTGTTCTTTCAAAATTTTGGTACATAACAATGTATGATCATTTAATCTGAGTAAGTTTAGTTGTTGGTGTATTTTTCCAAAGCTACTTTTTGCATTTTAAAAATCTATGACACAAATTGAAAAAATTGAAATCTTTTGAAAAAGGCACCAAATGGAGAAAAAAAAAAAAAAAAAAAAAAAAAAAAAAAAAAAAAAATGTAAAAGAAAAAAAACAATCCGTTACATCTTTTTATTTTATTTTGTTGCTGTACTAAAACCTAAAATGGAGAAACCATTAACATAGGTTACATATATATGCACAAAGTGGTAGAATATAAAATTTGGAAAATAAATAAATAAAATTTGTGTTCTAAAATAACAGCTATATTTAGTATATATAAAGTATGAATATGAATGAGTGCATGTGACAGTTTTAGGAAGTATTGTGTACGAGTATATTTAATAGAGAACACAATTAAAAGTTTTCCCTATAAAGTTTAAAACTACTCATTTCTAGCCCTAGATATTAGAAATCCCATGCATGAAGACATCATATGCAAGAATATACAAAGCATGGAACAAAACCTACAATTCTTTTAAGAAGCTATGATCATTCCTGTGTGACCATTATTTTGTAATTAAATTTTTATAATTAAATGCTATTTTAAAAAGGTCACTTGCATTGGAGTCGATTGAGTACAAAGAGACAAGACATACCCGTATGGGTGATGCTGTGTCTCTGGAGGTGGTAGCGTTGAAAAAATCTCATATCACACATGGTGCAAGCAAATGGCTTCACCCCTAAACGTAGAGTACTAATATTAGAATACGCGATTTCAATATTCACCAAGAATGTAACTTCTATCTAAGCTTGAAACTGTAGCTTTACAAACGTTTTACACATCTCTACCTCTCATCACTAACTAGGAAGGATGCATACAGCTTTTAGATGCATTAAATTAACGAATAACAATAATATTTAATAATAATAATAATAATAATAATAAGTTTATGGGTCGTGCATAAACTATCAAACACCAAAAACTGAAAGGAGGAGGAGAATGAAATCGAGAATACTGACCAAATCAAAATATTAATGGGAAAAAAACCACCACAAAAATTGGCATGATCAGACATGTGGTTTTTTGGTAAATGTTTAGCAAGCGATATGTTTTGGCAGAGGAAATTGACACGTACCCGTGTGGGTGAGAGTGTGTCGTTGAAGGTGACAACGCTGAAAAAACCTCATATGGCACATGGAGCAAGCATATGGCTTCACCCCTAAATAGAGTATCATTGTATTAGCATGGAATTTTTTTTTTCTTTCAGTTCATGGTCACTCTCTAGAACAAACATGAGAGACCATTTTAAGTTTTTATTTATTTATTTTTTTTAAATCATGGGGGTGTTTGTCCAGCTGGGGTGGAACCAGTTTTAAATTCCAGCATCAAAGTAATCTAGATTAAAATCAATTTTTTAATTGCAATTACTAAACGCATGCACTTAATCAGTCCCATGCTAAGGTCTCGGGAAAGTGGTTAAGAAATTCAGTAAAACGGTCAGGTTGCAAAGACACATACCCGTATGGGTTAGGCTGTGTCTCTGCAGGTGGTAACGCTGAAAAAACTTCATGTCACACATGGAACAAGCATACGGCTTCACCCCTAAACATACAGAGTACCGTTATGTCAAGATTTGGCAGTGAAACTACAGTTAAAGTACAAAACGTATTTAACACCCTTCCAAACGACCTATTTTCAAGTCAACACCTTCAAACTCGAGTTTGTTGCAACCAAAACGTCAATGGTACCAAACAAACTGTGATAAATGAAGCTGAGACTTGAATGCATTGTTGCCAACTCTGTTAAGTCGAAGATCAAACTGATCATTTTCACTGTGGAGAAACAGATGTGCATTCAGACTGGAGTTTAGCACTGTTTGTCAACTTCCAACATATAAAAGCTTGATTAACTTCCAAGTGTTTATTCGATGGGAAATTGTATTTTTTGCTGCTCACAGTATGACAAATGATTTACATTCACTTATAAGAAAAAGTCATTCTCAACTTCAAAACTTTGTACCAATGACTGAAATCTTGAAGGCCTTGTAGGCTTTCTTAGGTTATATATTTTCAAACCTGTCACGTCCTGGTCACAGTCAACGGCTGAGGTGGAAAAATATCCTAACACACTTAAAAGGAAAAAAAGTTGGCAACAGTGCTAAATTGCACAAAAACCTAAGCAGGTGTAACAGGGCATATCTGTAAGGAGAGACGACCCATACCCGTATGGGTTAGGCTGTGTCTCTGCAGGTGGTAACGCTGAAAAAACTTCATGTCACACATGGAACAAGCATACGGCTTCACCCCTAAACATACAGAGTACCGTTATGTCAAGATTCGGCAGTCAGTGAAACTACAGTTAAAGTACAGTTATGTGTTTAACAACCCTCCCCACGACCTATTTTCAAGTCACCACACCCATACTCGAGTTTGTTGCAGCCAAAACATCGACGGTGTGGTACACCAAACAAACTGTCACAAATGAAGCTGAGACTTGAATGCACTGTTGCCAACTCTGTTAAGTCGAAGATCAAACCGATAATTTTTACTGTGGAGAAATAGATGTGCAATTCAGACTGGAGTTCAGCACTGTGTGTCAACTTCCAACCTATAAAAGCTTGATTAACGTCCAAGCGTTTAATTGATGGGATCTTGTATTTTTTTTGGCAAAACTTACGACAAAAGCCCAACGATTTGAAATCTTGAAGACCTTATGGGTTTTATAGGTTTCAAATGCGGAGGCAGAAAAATAGCCTAACGCTTCTAAAAGGAAAAAAAGTTGGCAACAGTGCTAAATTGCACATAAGGGTAGCCAGGTGTAACGGCAAATTTGTAAGGAGAGACGACCCATACCCGTATGAGTGAGGCTGTGTCTCTGCAGGTGGTAGCGTTGGAAAAAACGCCTGTCACACATGGAGCAAGCGTAGGGCTTCACCCCTAAATGCACAGAGCAAATGATTAGCTCCCAGTCAGGATCAAAACACATTTAATCCCATTTTATCTAACACATATGCAATTTGCAGGTTCCTACAACTGTAGGGTTCCATGTCAGTTGTACAGCCATCAAGGTCAAACATAATGCTTTTCAGCAGTGCTTTATCCATGAGCAGAACAGACAGGAGGTATCCACAATATTTGCAACATTTGTGTGTGAACAGTTATCGGGCAAGATACCGCTACGAGTCTAATTTGTACATTTTCCTTAACTTTGACACTCGTAAATGTTTGGTCTCTAGCCACTTCACCCTATACCATGCACAAATCCCACATGACTATCATACCAAAGTACCATTTGACCTTATAACATTCCCTTTGACCATACCCAAGTCCTACCTTACCTGTTCCCATACCCGAGTCCCACCTGGTCCTTTACCATACTAAAGTCCCTCTTGATCCTTTACCATACAAGTCCTACACATCCCTTTATCATGCCTAAGTCCCACCCGGCCCTTTACCATACCCAAGTCCCACCTGACCCTTTACCATAGCCAGGACCCACTTGACCGTTTACCATACCCAAGTTACATCACTTGATCCTTTCCAAAAAAAATCCTGCCTGACCCTCTACCACACAATTCCCACCTGATTATTAATGATATGAAAAATCGCACCCAACTCTATCTAAAGTTCCACCCAACCCTTTGTCATACAATTCTATTTGACTCTTTACCATACCAAAGTCACAAGTTACAGATAAACATAGTTCTACCTACCCAAATAGACTTTACCGAAAACATACATATACCCTCTGTAGAAAGCAAATCAAGGCGGTTATCGAACTCCTAATTCATAACTAATTTTCATACCTCAACAGATGAATGTGTGCCTCTCTCTTTTTTTTTAAGTTAAGTAAGGTCGGTTCAATCATTTTTAAAATCATCAATTTTAGAATTAACCCATTACAACAACAAATTTCTAATTAGTTCACCACATTCCCAACTAGCCAGAAATTTCATGCCCATGTAAGAAGTAACAAGTTAGCCAACTGAGTCAGTGTTTTATCATCTATTTTCTTTACAGATTAATACAGACTGTTCTGAAGTATGTGCTTTCAGTCATTTACAGAGAATTCAAGATACAGCACCACATTTCATTGTAGGTGATGTGCCGAGAGGTTCTCGTAAAAGCTTGATGCATCGGGTATGTCCCCGAATGCACCAGGAAGCCATACAAAAGACAAAGCAATAACTCTTAATATTGAAACCATGCCTCATTAAAAAAATTACACACTATTACAGCAAAAGGGTCAATCCCCGCAAGGTAGCCATATGATACCTTCTACCCAAGTATTTTATCATCTACAATTTTAAGATACAACACATCAAGGAAGCTTCTTGACCATTATTGATAAAAAAAAATCAAAACCAGGGCTTCTGAGTGGCATAACAGAAAAGCGTTCGCCCAATCACCTGGAGACAGCATGATAGAATCTTGATGATGCCACAGCCATCTGTGGCCAGGAGCCCAAGAGAGCAAAACTGGCCACTCTCTGGGTGGGAGAGGTGGTATATTCTTTCTCTTCCCTATCAATCACAGTGACATTAACCAATCACACATGCAGAGATGGGCTGAGAGCTCTTTCCTCGGAGTGCGTAATGCATGGGACAGCCCTCACCCACACTGGTTGGTAGCTGTGATAAAGGAGGGTCGCCTGGCATGTGGGAATTTTCCAAGACTAAATAGTTAGGTTGTTTTTTTTTAAATAAATGATAAAATGTATTCAGTTATGTGGCCTTTTATTATTAATTGAAAGTTACCAGCTATTTGAAAGGACAAGGAAGGACAAATTGTGTTGCCGTTTTGCATTACCCCACCCGCTCTTTATTGCATTAGCACTTTTCTACAGTTACTGTCAGCTATTTACATTTGCCCTAAATGTGTTCCACACAAAATATTAATGGACTCTTGAATATTGTGGATACTCTGCAGAATAATGGCCCAGAAACATATAATATTCGCAGACAAAGTGGTTGCAGGCACAACCACTGCTTCCTGCACAGTAATAATTTTTATTTATGGTGGGGAAAAAGATTTAGCATGAATCACATAATAATATAGACAAGTGATCGCTTTTCAAAAAAAGCAAAAGCCATGCTGACGGACATCTAGCATGCGGAACAGACAATGGGAAAAAGGCACACTGCAGAAAGTTATGCACTGCGATAAGCAGAAAGAATGTGAGAAAAATGTATGGTAAAGCATACTGACCAATCACCGATTACAAAAATGAATAACAAGATGTAAAGTGCTTTGGTGCAGCCAGCTGCAACAGTAAAACACGGCAAGTGGTTAGGATAAGAGGGGTCATTACCCGTATGTATGAGGCTGTGTCTCTGAAGGTGGTAACGTTGGAAAAACCGCATGTCACACATGGTGCAAGCATACGGTTTCACCCCTGAATGCACAAAGCAAGATATAAATCATACGTCCTAAAAGATATCAAATCCTAGCTGAATTCTTCTGAGGAACATCACAACTAGGAGACCATCGATCTAACAGTGCATTCAGGATGAACTCAGACCCCTTCACTTTTTCCTTTTTTTTATTTATTCCTAATCTGCAGAATATACTCCATAATAAAACAAACAGGCTTTCAAATATCTTTTCCCCCCATTTATTAAAAATTATTTTTTTTTTTTAAAAAAAAAACCCTATTCCGATTACAAGTATTCAGACCCTTTAAGTCAGAATTGAGGACCCTTAACATTGATTATAGCAGTTTTCTTTGGAATGCTACTACAAGCTTGACCCAAGATGGATTTATGGATCTTCTAAACCAAGAACTCATCTAGAAATTCGTTCTTTGCAGAACCACTCAAGCTCCATCAGGTTTTATGGGGAGCATTATTATGAGGCTCTGCCAGGGCCACTTAAGGGCATTGTTGACTTAGAAGGTTATCCCTCATCTCAACTGAGCACCCTTAAGCAGGTTTCATCTCAATCCTGAGGAACCTCACAGTTATTGCTGATGGAAAATCTAGCCAGCTAACACAATATGATGCTACCACTACCATGTTTGTTGACCACTAGGCATGGTGTGACAGATGGTGTTCCCGGTGTTGGGGCCACACACCGATTACATCACTTGCCCACTGTGGTCACACGTCAATTAAAAGGTGGGAATATTTCCTCACTGTCACATACCAATTAAACACTCAACTATAAAGTCATTGTTGGTGATGTGCTGCAGAGATGGATGCCTTCCTGGCCGGTTCTTCCAGCTCAGAGTAGCCATCAAGTTTGTGGTCACCTCCATGACTAAAGCTCTTCTTCCCCATTTTCTCGGTTTGTTTGGGTTCCAGATTCCAGAACAGTCTCTGTGGTTCTGAACTGCTTTCATTTAAACAATCATGGAAGCCACTATGTTCTTCCAGACCATCAAAACTGCAGAACTTTTCAGTACCCGTCCCCCAAATTTTGATATAATCCTGTCTCTGAGGTCTAAAAGTAATTGGTCTGACTTCATGTCTTGGGGATTTTTATAGACAGAAGTGTTCCTTTCCATATCAGAGTCAAACTTGTAAATGTTTGTAAAGGAAAAAAAAGTTGCAAACATCTTAAGAAAGATCAACAGAAACATTTATCTTTTTAGTGTCATAACAAAAAGGTCTGAATACTAGTCTAAATGTACTTCATACTTCAAATTTTCAGTTTATCTTCAAAATTTAGTTATGGTTTGTCATTATGGAGTTTTCAGTTGTGGTTTTTTTTTGTAAGACTGAAAAGGAAAATATGAGTAATTTTAGAGTAATTTTTATTAGATAACTTAAATTTCATCAAGCTGGGTTAGTCCAATATATTGTAAACGCTCCATGTTAAAAATTTGGCAACAACCTGGACAATGAGAATATATCATATCCCATATAATATACGTGTTGTAGGTACATGCTAGAGGGAACTAGCACAAACTAAAGTAAAATGAGTAGCATAATGTATAGAAGAGCACTGGTCAGTTTGACATGCTTACTACATGAAAGAAAATAAAAAAAATTAAATCCAGTAGTGTCAGAAAAGAGATAGCTGTGGTAGGATAAATACTTTTCTCAGGAAGTAAACAACAACAAAGCTTCAACAATGTTTATAACCAAATATATGTAGAAATTTAGTGGATCCAAATATTTTGACGCTTGTGTCCAATTTGCTAAACTCAAACTGACAGCTGATATTAAATTTTCACTTGATAAATAATATTACTCGACTTGTTTTTCAAATTCTCTTGAAAGTCCTGTGTGCTCAACATAATTATGGAATTTTCTCATTTGCCAAGTTTGTCCATATGCTTCCTTGTAGAATGGGACAGACTTTAACTTGCTGCCCCAAAAGTTCTACCAACTTCTGCAGAAAATCAACATTGTCACTTTCTGCTGTAACAACAAAACTAAGTTACTAAGTTGATTATTGATATGATACGTTGCACTCGATCTCAGAAACCCTGTACAGCAACTTACTTTTTTTTTTTTTTTTACTGTAGAGGTCTAAATAGAGTTTAGTGAAGTACTTGTACATAATGTTATCCAAATTAGAAACTAGACCTTTTATATCAGAGATCTCTAAATTAGAATATTAGACCAATATTAGACCATGTAAAAATAAACAACTCATCAATACACACAACGTATAATAGCTGCTATCCTTTTTATAATCTTTCACCAAATTTCAGATGGCATGTAGTACATTATGTCAGTTCCTCTCACTGTTAAGTCTCTTGGATGAATAAATTAGGCTGTGACTTAGAAACTCTTGATTTTTGTTAGGAAAAACAAACAGTGTAAGGAGGGATTTCTCGTACCAGTATGCGTGAGGCTGTGTCTCTCCAAGTGGTAACGCTGAATAAACCTCATGTCACATATGGCACAAGCAAATGGCTTCTCCCCTGGGTGAGGAGAGAGAGAGAGAGTGAGTGAGCAAGAGAGAGAGAGAGAGAGAGAGAGAGAGAGAGAGAGAGAGAAAGGGGAAAAAGATGTACATTTTGTTTTTACCAATCAATAAAAGTCACATTTTAAAAAGTAAAATAATAAAATAAATAAATAAAAGCTGATTAGTTCACATTCAACATATGTTTTTTTTTGTTTATTTTTTTTTTACTAAAAAACAAAGTAAAACAATAAAAATACTACTACTAATAAAGTGAAACTATGCAGAGAATGCTGATGTTTTTTTCCTGAAACGAATACGAGTCATACCGGTGTGAATGAGAATGTGTCGTTTCAGATGATAGCCGCTTCTGAAGGCGCCGTAGCAGTGATCACAGATGAAGTTCTTCTGCACTTTGGAAAGTGGACAATTCCCATTCTCGTCCACCACAACAGCCTGGGAGACATAAATAAAGGTCATCGTACAGGAGGCTCGTCCATAGGGTCAGGATGTGCAGAGCCGTACTGTTTATATGTATATCAGCTGTTTAACACGTGTTTTATTAAATACTAATTTAATCCCGTCACGATAACTACTTTTTCTAGACGACATACTGTCCCGTAAATAATTTCGATAAACAACATTATTGTGATTTTAAGACCATTTTATGCCACTCATATAATGATAATATAATAGCTTTAGGGATGTCACGAGAACCGATTCTTCAGTACCAACATTCTTAAAATCTGACGGTACTTGTTTTTCTGCAGTAGTGTTTGTACCGTTTGTAACGAAAGTACAGAGGTTGCAATTCTTCCGGACCTGATGGGGGCAGTAAATATGCGCAAGTGTTTTAGTCGGTCCACAAGTGGTGGAGAAGAAGAAGAGGAACGCCTACAAGTACATGGGAAAAACTACAGAAGTTTAGCTTAGCTTAACAAGATAAGCTCCGCCCCGACTCGTTGAGAGGAAAGCTAGTATCGGTTTCTGGTGTGCAACCGATGCTTTCGTTCAATTCAAACAAAGCGAGGAAACACCTGGAATTTGGTGAAGCACCTGAAAGACGGCCCTATATTATATTTGTTTGAGGCAGCTGGCATTGTTGCCTTGAAACCAGCTAACGTTATGCTCCATGTATTGTTTGCGATAGCCAGTTATTTGTTAACGACGCTAACGTATTGCAATGTTATAAACTAACTCCGAATGGGCCACCATGCATCGCCATTCAGACCGTGTCCTGTCAGCAAAATGTAGCTACTGTCACTAATAATTATTCAAATGTTCATGCTTTAATAAATCGTTTTGGCCTGCCACCATATCAGTGAATTTAAACTAATGCTTGCATTCAGAGTATAAGGTGTCTGTGTGTGTGTTTAGGAGCGCACCTCTGGAGACTCATCGTCAGACAGTGTTTGATAATTAAAATTCCCTCCCCCCCTCTTCCCTTTTCTCTCTCTCCCTCCCAGGTCTCTTTCTCCCCCTCCCCCCACGTCTCTCCCCCCGTCTCTCTTTCTCCCCCTCCCCCCTCTCTTTCTCCCCCTCCCCCCTCTCTTTCTCCCCCTCCCCCCTCTCTTTCTCCCCCGTCTCTCTTTCTCGCCCTCCCCCCTCTCTTTCTCCCCCTCTCTTTCTCCCCCTCCCCATCTCCCTTTCTCCCCCATCTCCCTTTCTCCCCCATCTCCCCCTCCCTCTCTGTACCAGTATCAGCCAGAGGAGGATGTCCTCCAGGAGTTTTTTAATTTTATTTTTATACCACACCGTGGTATCGACTTTGGTCTCGAGTATCGTGTTCTTTTCATGGTATCGGTACCGACTACTAGATTTTTGGTATCGTGACATCTCTAAATAGCATAATAATGTGAGTACCCGCTTTCAAAAAGTGATGAACTTGAACTTTTACTTTTTTTTTTTTTTTAGTTCATTCACTTTTCAGCTTCAGCAGCTCAATCCCCGACATTACGGACTACAGCTGGATTATTTCAAACACTAGAACTATTCTTTCTACATTTTTCTTCTTCCAAAACATTGTTTGTGTATTGTTAAAATCTTGCAACATTCTCTCAACAGTGTGTTTTAATTAAAATCGGTGCTAGTGCTTGCAAGAAAGTACAAGCGTTTGTATAATTGTAGCCTTAAGGAGTATAAGGATGTGTATACAGGCGCTAATCACGGCGAGAGATTGCCCAAGCGTTGTTCTTCGTGTTGTTGTGATTCTTCTTCGTTGTCATCCTTCACACCAGAAGACCTGCTTTACTGCTCTGTACTGATTCCTGTAGGCCAGGAGGGGTAGTGCAAGTTATCACAACGTGCACGCATCGACCGCCTGTGTACACATACATGCTCACGTACCTTGAAAGGCTACGCGTACAACTGTGCACTAGGGATGAAACGGTTACCGGTTTCACGATAAACCACAATAAAATTCCCCAATGGTTAGTATGTTTTTTGCGTGTGAAAACATGGCGGAAAGCGGTGACGGCACTCTGGAGATTTTCCAACCTTCCAAGAGGATCAAATCCGAAGTGCGTTCATATTTTGGATTTTAAAAAATGCTGAGGGGAAACTTAATAGAAGATGGTAACCCTGGCTGCAGAGCTTTACAGAAGAAAGTCGCTGCGAAAAGGGGCAACATGTCCAATCTGCTGAGTCATCTTCATGACAACCATCTCATCACTTTATAATGAATGCAATGTAAGATAACTTCCCTGTCAATGCATGAGTTGGGGAAAAGTATGAGGAAAAGTAACTAGTTGGTCACAAAATATTGAATTGGTTTGAAATAATTTCTTATCTCACTTGGAATAAACGCAAGCTTCCACGCAGAAAAAAGTTCCAAACGACTGCATGGCTTCGAGCCAAGACAAACAAACAAGTTCAAACAAGACAATAACAAATAAAGGTCTGACATTTAAGGGATAATGCATATTCATACCACTAATACACGGCTTTTCAAATAATTACAGGGACATGAAATAGTGATTCAAATTTTACCTGTTCTTTATTATTTTATAATCCACTGCAGTCTTCAAAACAATCATCCAATACAAATACTGAAGGCCTCCGATTTCGTTTTCAATACGATCGGTAACGATAACAGAGAAGCACAATGGTGCCAGTTGTGTTTGTATGAAAGGAGAGCACGTGATACATGAGTTTCAGGATTGTTCAGTGTTGTGTTGTACCGCATTGCTATTGACGACGGTCACGAACAGGAAATACCAGATAGCGAAATGACCAGAATCAAGAATTTCAGAGAGCCATATAACATGTTATGTAGTTTAGTCACCCAACCAACATATTTTGATCATTTATAATGTGTGTGTCTAAGTTAATAATTTATTATTATTATTATTTTTTTACTGCATTTGCTATTCCCTTGTTTACAGAGTGGGCTAGAGTAGACAAACCCACCGATGCGATTGGTTCCTCGTCGACTCACTCCTCATATACACTTGAGACACAGACACTCGAGCAAGCGTTATGCTGCTAATTTCATTTGTTGTTTGTTGATTTTCAAATATAAAACCAGTTTAAATGATTTCAGTGTATGTATCAGGACTTTTTGTACATTTCCAGCACATGTTAACAATACCGTGATAATACTGATATAACTGCAATAGTTTTGCTCACGATAATCGTGATATGACATTTTAATACCGTTACATCTCTATTGTACACATACGCTAGCATACACATAAAAAAAAAAACCCAAAACAAAGTATACCAGAGGCTTAACCGGTTGGAAAATTCTCTCACCGTGTCACAGTCACATCCCTAGTGTGAAAAGAGTATTTCAAATGCTGAGAAACAAAAGAAATGCCTCCAGAGTCCAATGCCCAATTGTCTGTATTCATTTCAGGTCTTTTGTGTGGTTTTTAAGATATAGTTGGACTGGATATTTAACAGAAACACTGCCAGTAGGATGGTGTAATGATCTTACCTCAAACACAGCCGAACAAAGGAACATCTAAAACGAGCTGCTACAGCACTGATGACTCTACTAGATAGAAACTGTCTATTACAGGATTACTCAAAGAATTCACGAGCTAGTAGCCTGTAGCATGGGTCAGGAGTGATTATTAATGATTATTAATGTCGTCCTGCAACACCGAAATCTACAGTCACGAGCTGCTGTCGTTAAGAAGAAGCAAATAAAGTGCATATTGATGATAAAAAAATTAATGGTTACCCTTCACAGTAATAAAGTTTGGGTTTTTTTTAAATAAAGTTTTTATTTTAAAATTACACACCATCTTTTCTTAAATTAAAACATTAAATCTTTTTGTTCTGTTCACTGTCTTTCTTCTGAGAAACACCTACCCTTCCCCCACACCAAAACTCACCACCCCCTCCCTCACACACACATACACACACAATATGTGGGCAGTATGGCATGCACTGAGCCAACACACACACACAAAATACTTCAAGAGTAAAAGCTCAAAGTAGCACTCCAGGATGTTATACAACTGTTGTATGTTTTAGAAATAAATGCACAAACTTAGACTAAGGAAGTGTGTGTGTGTGTGTGTGTTGGGAATGCATGAAATGAATACACAACCCCCCTCCCCCCAACACCACCCACCTCCACACACACACACACACACACACACACACACACAAGCCTCCCAGCACTGACCTTCCCTCCTTTCCCCTCCTGCTCTCTGACTTTGCAGGGCGTTCCCGACTTCCTGTTCTTCTTCTTCAGCTGCATGTCCTCACTGGGTCTCATTTCCTTCTCGTCCAGCAGGCGGGGGGCGTGAAAGTCTCCTTCTTTACGGACAAGCTGCGCGCACGCACGCACGCACGCGCACACACACACACACACGCACACAGTTTAACAATGCCTTCTGGAACCACTTAAGCGAGCCTGACTGTTTAGATACTGCTCACAATTTCATATTATTTATTAATTCCAAAGTAAAAAAAAAAATCATAATTTAAATGCTTGTTACTTAAATCAAAGCTATTAAAGAACAAAGGATAAAGAACATGTACAGATATTTAGTCTTCCGACTGGCTGATGTAGTGATAGTGTCCTGTTCCGTAAAATTTCAGTATGTTGTGATTTTTCAGAAAGGAGTCATCTTTAGGGTTCAGTTGTCACCAGTAACATTCAGTAGTCATTAATGTTCAGAAGTCATTATTAAAATTCAGGAGTCATCATTAACATTCAGTAGTCACTGGCTGGCAAAGTTCAGCAGCCATAGGAAATGTTCAGTAGTCATAGGAAACTTTAAATAGCCACCAGTAAAGTTCAGCAGTTTACAGAACTGTCAAGTAGTTAACGCTGACATTCAGTAGATACCATTAACATTCAAAAAGTTAGTCACATGTAACATTCAGTAGTCACATGTAACATAATACTGAATGAACTGTACTGTTCAGAAGCTAATAGCCAAGTACAGTATCTACTGGTAAAGGTCAGTAGTTATGGATAATTTTCAGCAGTAACCAGTGACGTTTAGTAGTTATTGGAAATGTACAGCAGGAACCATTAACATTCAGTAAGTTAGCTGAATAACATTCAGTAGTTGCCTGTAATGTTCAGTAATCACAGGTAAGGTTCAGCAGGTAAATGTACAGTTCAGTAGTTACGGTCTCTTTCCCCTGGTTTGTGTAATGTGTTATGTTTAATCTGCTAACCAGTGGAGGGCAGGTCATGGCCGCCGTTAAGCCCATGTGTCCCTGCGGGTCCCTCTGAGTGGAACCCGGAACAGGGGGCGGGGCCAGTGATGTCATCATCTTCTTTGGAGCAGAAATGGTGCTGGCCTGCATCAGAGCCATACTGGAGAGGACAGCTTCACATCCGAGCAGCCCCGCCTACAAACACACACACACACACACACACACACACTATTACAGCAGTTATTAACTGTACAATGATATGCAGTGAAAAATGTCCACATACACATGAAGATGAGAAATAAAACCATGAAGAATGGAAAAAAAGAGGAAACAAATAAAAGCAGGTGGGTTTGGACCATGCACAGACTGACCCATTTCATATGGTCACGGACCGAGGTGGTTGGTATGTGTGACATCACTGAAGAGGACAGGGACAAGGGGAGGGGCCAGGAGCTGTCACTCAGGATGATTCACTAGACAATAGGACACGCCCACTGCTATCATCTGGCACCAGTTTTCGTCCTGTCCTAGGGATGAATGTCAAATTAAAATAGAAACACGAGGACGTAAATATCTGGTTAGCTAGCTGTTAGTAAACTTGCTAAAACAGACACAGGTCAGCGGGAGTGGGGTTTCAGTAACAGTTTTTTTTTATTATTTAAAGGTAAACCTGTCAAAAAATGTTCAATGTTACCATGACAACCATCAATGGTTAACAAGTTAGCTAGCTAGTACTGGTAAAAAAAATAAAATAAATTCTAACCACACATTCCATAATACACTGAATGCAAACTGGATTGCGACGCTTAAAAAAGACTATCAATATATAAAATTACATTTTGTATAAAGTTACATCAATATTTTAAAATCCTGCAGGATTTACAACAACAAAAAAAGTTATGAATAATGTTGTTCGTAACCGTTTTGATAAAGCAGATAATGATAAAAATAAATCATGGAAGTATTGATGTGAGATTTTCGAGATTATCGCCCAGCCACAATGTCACGTGACGCCTTTACACATCCTCTATCTGGCACTTATACAAGAAACTTTATTTCTTCATATTTTTAAAATATTTTGGAGAAAAAATACGTTGGACACGTTACAAACCAGTGTTGTTGTTTTTTGGTGTTTTTTTTTTTTTTTTTTTAACAGATCGCACTGGCTATCAATATCTTATCAATATCTCTATCTTTTAATTTTCTGCTAATGTAAATACCTAATCAACTTCTAATTCAGGATCAGCTAAAACGGTTAGCTTTACCTGCTTAGATAGCTAGCTAACAGAATATATCAAAAGAACATGCAAAAGAAAATATGTTATTCAATGAAAGCTGTTCAAATATGTATTTTAAAAGAAACAACAACAATCTAGCTCGCTTTTGGGTGCTAACGCATGCTAACAGATACGTAGGCAGATATTTAACTAAACCAGGCCAACGCTAGCTTAGCATACATCGTTAGCTGGTGTGCTAAGTACCGTTAGCGCTCCACTCCCTGTCGAAAACAAAATCCTTTTAGAAAATATAAAATCATTCAGAATGCATGTACGCATTACTTAAGTAACATGCTAAACACCGCAAAACGCACCGAAACGTTTTAATAAAATGGAAAAAGCCACGTTATTTTATTACCTTCAAGTCTTTTGGTATGTGGTTAAAAAAAACTGCCTCCTTATCGCAACGTCCACATCAGCTAGCGCGAGCTACAGTTTACAAACACAGGAAACGGCACCGGAAGTGCTCGCCGAGAACGCGCACTCGACGCAAACCCGGAAGTGCTTCCCGAGAACGCGCATGAAATGACTGTACAGTGTAATCGCACTTTTTGCTTCCTGAAATCAATAAACACTGAATTTCGACATTAACGAGTTCACTATTAACTTTGGTTAGCTATTGATAGGTAATTGGTTAGCTAATGAATTAGATTATTGATTGGTTTTGGTAAATAAAATCATTGTTTCTTGTAGATTATTCAGTCATGGTCCATCATAGTGATAAAAACAACAACCCCACTGACCCATTAAGATTTTTTTAATTCAAATATTCAGCACATGACACAAGATTTCACATGTTCTGTCATTTCTTTATCTATTAGAGAAAATAAACTTTCCACCCATGAAATAAAAAAACAATTACACTGTTAAACTATAGATTCCAGATATTCTGTAGTACACTGGCTGCACTTTTCCTCGTTTTAATTTTGAATAATTAATTAGATAACATAAACCAACCTTCCACTTTATTAAGAACACATGTACACCCCATTCTGAGTTTATTCGTTAAGTGTGCAGTAAGTGACCGGAGCACTGTATGGCGTCTCGTCTCGTCATCTCTCTGACTAACATGATTATTTTCAGTTTGTGACTATGATAGTGCATCCTGTTCTTCTTCTTGATCTTTGTCTAGTGTTCGTTCCTGTCATGTTATTAATGACGATAACGGTTTATTGTATTACACCATCATCTAATGCTTTCTCATTTAAAACAATCCAACAAGACACAGTCAGTTGATTCTTCAACCAACTCACCTGAACTGAAGGCTGGTTCAAGCTGACAGGACGGCTTCGGTAACTCAAATAACCACTCTTTACAGCCGTGGTGAGCAGAAAAGCAGCTCAGGACATATAACATGCCGAACCTTGAGGGGGATAGGCTAAAAATACAAAAACAACAAATCAAAAGTATTTAAGGACTATAATATATAATAATATTTTCTTCCTGTAGAACACACCCTCTCTAAAACAATTTGCAATACTCAAATGAGTAAAATTTATCAGGATTTATCAGGTTTATCAGGAAATCTTTTGCAATAATCTGATTTTGGCATTCAGATGATTCTTCTCTGGAAAATGAGGGGTAAGAGTTCAGTAGGTGACTGTAGCTCATGCATATATCAGCTATACAGACACCGCAGCTCGTCATTTCTCTGACTCATGATTTTTTTAACTCTCAAGAAAGTGTAAAGAAATAAAAAGACATTTAGTGTGCTGGATTTGACATTTGCATAAATGTTGCATCTGTGCAACTTAACCTTTACATCATATAACATCAAAGGTGTGTTTTACTACATTAAGCTGAAGGCTGTAAGGTTTGGGCTCTGACACATAGATCTTCAGAACAATTTCACTTCTTCCACATGTTGCTACATGTTCAGTTACATTCATTTTGTTCAGCTCTTCATCCTACATGCTTTTACAGCGAACGCCCGAACAAATTTCAGACGTCTGGAGTGACAGCCTCGCCCACTTTAAATCTACAAGATATGGTCAGTCGAATCCTCTGACACTCACCTGTACACCTGCTCATTGAAGCAGTTATCCAGTCCAGTCATGTAGCATCAGCAGTGCAGTGTAGAAAATCATGTAGATACAGGTAGAGAAGCTTTTTATATCCATTGTATTGTATATGTACACATCAGATTGTTATTTTCAGTTAGTTACTCTAATTGTATGATTTGTTTTTCAGTCATCGTCTTGGGTTTGTTCCGGCCGTGTTGGCAATGATAGTGATGACAGTTCACTGCATTACACATTGTCCTGACGCACACTGATTATGAAATCCATGTGTACGATTGTGTAAAGTGAAACCATATAAGCCAGAATAAAAAAAATTGAATTGTTGGTATTTGTTTGTCATAAACTCCTATGTTAAATAAATTAATAGTAACAAAAAAGTGTTCATGGTTTTTTTTGTCTTGTTGAGACATATTTCTTTTTAAAATTCTTTATTCTAAAAATGTTCTATAATATTAAATAGATAATATTACCATGCAATATTATTTAATAGTAAGTCATATTTAAATAATATTAAAATATAAATAATATTATAATGGAATGCTATTTAATATATTTTATAGTGTACAATATGAAATGAATAAAAGTTTTAGCATATTAAATCAATAAAAAATGAACATTATTGTACATTTTGAAAAAATTTTTTGATTAATTTGTTTGTTTGTTTCTTTTTCATCCAGAAACTTTGAGGGATGAAGCATTTAGGCTAAACCTTTTTTTTTCTTTGTTGTTTTTTTTTTCTGTAACTTGTGCATGTTAAAATAAAGTTATTTTTTCAGGTGTTTCTGTGCGCTTATGTTTTAAAGTGTTCTCTAATAATGTCATTGTTTAACTACACAGGAAGAAATGAATAACACAATTTTAACTTTCTAGTAACTACTATTAACTAACTAGAAACTCTGATTAATGAATTAGTAAGTAATAGCATACAGATGAATGCAGGAGTTCACTATTAGCTAATCAATAACTACTATTTCTTTTATGCCTATGAAAGAAATAGTAAATGTCGTTATGTTATGATATGTAACGCAGCCTACTACATCAAGCATGTTGCCAAAATAACGTGCACCTTAAACATGCTTTGTCTATGCCAAGAAAATGGAAGAAGATATGTTTCAATGGACTTTCAACATTTGCTTTGCTTGAAAAAATATAGAGTTACAACTTTTGTTCATTTGATTTAGCCGAGTTAGTAAGGTTTAAAAAATATATATATATATATATATATATATATATATATATATATATATATATATATATAAACCAATTATGAAAATTTTTTGAAAGACATTTGGCTAAAAGATGTTACTTTCCCCTGGAGACTTTTGGGACACCCTGTATAACAGAAAAGGTGTATTTTATATGGGGTTAGAATTGTTTCATAATTCCAATTAAATAGATTATGATCCACAAATAAATGTAGTGAGATTTACAGAAATTAAACAAATTCACAAATGCATTGAATGAGATCCACAAATATATATTAGTAGTTTCACAAAAATAAATAGTGAAATTTATTTTTGCAAATTGAGATTTGCAAATAATTATTTTAAAACTTTTTTTATGTCACAAACACACCTCTGCCCTGCATTAATTTGTGGATTGCGTTCTGTACATTTGTGAATATTTCTGCATGCATTTGTGGATTTTGAAACATTTCTAGCATCAAGAGTGCACACAAATCCACAAATAGGTGGACTCTGCCCACTGTCTACTCAAGCCAATCATATAACCGCCCCATAATTTTACTACATTTAGCTGAAAGTTGTAAGGTTTGTGCTCTGACTCACACATCTTCAGAACAATTTCACTCTTCTACATGCCGCTACACGTTCAGTGCTTCAGGTTTATTGCCTGGTTTCACCTGTTTGTCCCACGCATGCTTTTACAGGGAACACCCAAACAAGAGTCAGAGGACTGGAGTGATAGCCATGCCCACTTTAAGTAAACAAGACATGACTGATTGATTCCTTTGTCAATCCAATCCAGTATGAGTCTCAATCATTCGGTAAACTTTCTTAGCTGTAATAATAATAATAATAATGATATTAAAAATGATGATAATAATAATAATAATAATAATAATAATACTTTAATTGCATATTAATCTTTATTATTAACATGTGATCTTCAACACCATCCAAGATTTATTTTATAATAAAATTCTGAGTTTTTTTTTTTTAAAACTTGTTTCATTGACATGTTGCTCTCTCTATTTTCAATTTGGTTAAAGGTTTCCTACATTACCCACAATCCCATTTAACATCCTGCTGATAGAAGTGTCAGTGAGATTTATGCTGCATTCAACTTACCTCAGAAGCGGAAAGTCGGAACTTTCAACCTCAAAGGTACGAAGCTTGAGACACAAATTTGGAAAAAAAGAACGGATGCCTACATGTTGGTCTTTTGTTTTTCTATCCAGCTAACTGTGATGAGTGATGTAAACTCCTTAGAACAGTGACCTGTAGAGTCAGCGTTATAGATTTAACAAGCTAATATGTCTGAATGTTGATTTAAATCTAAAGCTAAAATTTGTTTATACTAGGTAAGTCATGTAAAAGTAAAGAAGTGCTGCTGCTGTGTTTACTGCTGATGCTGTGGGTGGCCATTTTGATTTGATGTCACTCACTGAACATGGAGTTGGGGAGACCGTCCTGAGTTTACAAAGAGGAATTCCACATCGAAGAGACCTTTTCTTTGTTTTTTCCTAGTCATAGGTCAGAGTTACATAAGAATTTTAGTCAAACAGCCAAAACGTCATCTTTACTTAAAGAGAGTGCTGCAGCAGCACTTTAGTCCTTTACTTTGTCCAGCTTTCTCACCTCTTCATCTGTACACTCTGCTCAATCTCTTAAAGATCACTAACCAGCCGAGTCATAAACCAGCGTTTATCATCATTAGATAATCCTCCCACCACAGCACGGGGAGAACACACAAACTCAGCACACACCAGGATGTGGCGGGAATTGAACCCCCAACCCTGGAGGTATGAGGCAAATGTGCTAACCACTAAGCCCTTATATTTGTCTTCAGAAGGTAATATTTTCTACCACAATGTGTTTTGGGATAGCGACTTCCTTAAAGTGTATAAAATGTATAGATTTCTATATATTTCTCATGAGAAATAATCAGGACTCCTGTTTCCCTAAAAACATTGTAGAGTTAAAGGGAAAATCTAGCCCGAAACACACGAAACACGTTTATGTTGAAATATTTATCATGTGTTGAGGTGCCAGTGTGTTACTAGGTACTGTTTTTGTGATGCTCTGTGATGTCTGTTGTTAAAAACAATACAGTGATCTCAAGTGATAACGATCTTGTTTCACTGTTCGCTCTCCACTCCCTAATTATGTTCAACATCATACTAATGAGAAATCCGGCGTAGAAGTAGAGACACTGGAGCAAACGCTGGACTCAAAGTCCCAGAATGCAATGCAGCTAGGTGACACTAAGTGCCATCCATTGGTGAATGGCGCCACAAAGTCGTAATTACGAGTGGGGAAACTCTGAGTTTCCGACTTAGGGGCGTGTCAGTAAGAAAACATGGCGGAATCAGTGTATGCAATGTGTGTAGTAGACGGTAAATTTGTTGAAATTGAATGTTTACTCACCTCAGAATCCGATTTCAGTTATGAAAAACGTTAAGCTATTGTCAGGCTTTTTAATTTACAATGAAACAAGCTAAAACAGGCTCCTGCACAAAATATGGTAGTATTGTACAATTACTGTATAATGTGTAACGATATATATTTTACACCGGCTTCATAAAGACATTAAAAAAAAAGAAAAACACGTATTCTGATGCACATTCTTCATTCTTCATTTTCTAGAAATAGAGTAAAAAAACCTTGCTGTGTTTTTTTGTGGTTAATTAAGAGAAGGTACGCCACCATCTCGCTCCGACCGAAGTGTCTTGAACTCATCTGACATCGTAATTACAACTTCCCGACTCGTAAATATGAACTTCCCAGGAGGACTTGAATGCACAGAGAGACTCGGCTTGGCTAGATAACGATGTACGAGACGACTAGCACGATGGCGTTAATGGTGGTCTTAACATGAGAGATGACGTTTTAGCCGATCTGTTTGAGCAGAGTGTGCACACTTGGACAGACTAAAGGACTAAAGCCCTGCTGCATCACTCTCTTTAAACAAACATAAATCAAGGGCTTGTGACACACTATCAGCAGGTAGTTAAACGGCATTCTGGGTAACGCAGGAAACCGTTAACCAAAATGAAAACTTTTTCATTTCAACATTTAAGTAGAAAATAAATGTTGGATGCCTTTAAAGAGGAGGTGTTAACAATTAAAATTAATATGCGGATACTTCAGGGTGGATTGTAACTTTAACTCCAACTGATATCCACACACACACACACACACACACACACACACACACACACACAGACACACACATACCAGTCACTGTGTAGGCTGTTGGGATATCCCCTTTCCTCATGAGTAAACATGATGTGTAACATTCTAATTCTAAGACAAAAGAGAGGAACCCAAAAAAAAGCCGGATGGCAGCTTTGAGATGAAGCAACGTATGCTAAGTGTGAAGTGTGAAGACATTAAACTGAGCAGGTAAAAACATGCAGGTGCGTGAAATTATCATAACTACAAAGGCAGCTCAGAGAAACGGTGAGTCAGAGCATCCAGCATTACAGAATTGCAGCATTCTGCTTAAAATAATAGCTGTACCAGTGTGTGTGTGTGTGTGTGTGTGTGTGTGTGTGTGTCTATGTGTGTAAGTGTAGGTGTGGTTTGCATTATGAAATCGAGAGAAAGTTTAATATGTGTATTTATAGTCTGTGTACCAGTCCCTGTACGTAACAGACAAACAATATCTGATTATAATACAGTACAGCTTTCATTTTGAAATCAGATGCAGTTTTGATTATGGATCTATGTGTGATTTTTCTTTTGGTCATTTTTATAGCTCTCTACTTGTTAAAAAATGCCAACACGAAGTGGTGTTTCCAACCTTGAAGTGCATTATTTCCACATAACAGCACAGTCAAGAGTGTGTAATTCCACTTATACCACAGCAATTTATTCCCCTTTGCTGTTATAATGCTTTGGTCCACTCTCTCCGCCAGGAAGGCTTCCCACTAGATTTTGGGGACGTGGCTGTACGGATTTGTGTTCATTGAGCTTCAAGAGCATTAATGAGCTCAGGCACTCTGTGTTCCAGTTCATCCCAAAGGTGATGAGTCAGTGGGGTTGAGGTCAGGGCTCTATGCAGGACACTCAAGATCTTCCACCTTCTTCCAACCTTCCAACACCATGTCTTCATGGAGCTGGAACAGGTTTGGGTCTCTCAGCTGGGAAGCCGTGAAGGGATATTGTAATGCTACAGCATACAAAGACATTCTATACAATTGTGGTTACAGTTTGGGGAACAACCATGTATGGGTGTGATGGTCAGGGGTGCACATACTTTTAGGCATATAGCGTGGCAGACTGGAACCAAAAAGTGGCCCTGGACTTTCTGGCTCAGCGAGGAGGACAAGAGGAGTGTATACATATGAGTGTGTGTGTGTGTGTGTGTGTGTGGATGAGAAAGTGTATATTTGAAAGAGCATGTCTATGTGTATGAGTCAGGCTGGGCCACCGGTGACTCACCCGTACAAAGGAAAGGAGACACAATTATCATTACTGTCATTATTTATATTTATATATATATTTCCAAAGCAGTGGGCCGGCCCACTTTGCCTAGTGGACCACTGGGTAAATTCCTGGTGCTCCAGATGGCCAGTCCATTTCAGTTTCAGGTTTTAAATGTCTAAAAAATGTGCTGAAAGTTGGAGGAATACTTATGCACAGTCATGTAAATGCGACTCATTATAAATTCACCATTTAAATTATTAAAAAAATTTCAGGAGGCATGTATTTCAGACAGAGAGAGAGAGAGAGAGGGGTTGTGTGTGTGTGGTCATATGAGCGTATGTATGTACGTGTGGGTGGGTGTGTGTGTGTGTGTGCTTGTGTATGTATGTACATGTGGGTACATGTGTGTGTGTGTTTGTGTGTGTGTGTGGGTGGGTGTGTGAGAGCGTGTGGGTGTGTGTGTGTGTGTGTGTGTGTGTGTGTGTGTGTTTGTGTGTGTACATGTGGGTGGGTGTGTGTGTGTGTGTGCATGCTTGCGTATGTATGTACGTGTGGGTGGGTGTGTGTGTGGGGGGGGGGGTTAAAAAAACACAGTGTTCAAAACTAGTTACAGCTTGTCTGTGACATGAACTGATGCATTAAAACAGTTGATGAAAGAAAAGATTAAAAGATTAAATTTTCATGCTTGTATTGAATGGATTTTCATTTTTTTCCCCTTGGCTCTGCAGCTCCTCATCGTTATATCACCTTTTATTCACTAACAATAACATCAATAGCTTTATTCTGAAGTGTTCATGTATGAGCAATGCCACCAGCTTCACCCTCCAGTTACAGTTAAAAACGTCATCCTGTACTCGGGAAGGTAAAACATACGAAAGGACTACCAAAGAACACAACAAAATAAAAAATGTTAAATAAATATAATGACCACAGTAGCAATTTAATGAAATGCGAGTTACACTGTCACCTACAGTAATGAGAGCCGTATGGATTTCACATGGAATATATATATATATATATATATATATATATATATATATATATATATATATATATATACTGAAGATTCAGGGGATTCCAGAATCCACCCTTCAGCACGAACAACACCGATAATACAGCAGCACAGCTTTCACACAGCTCCATCGGATATCTGAAGAGCCATGTAGGGTGGGATCTTCACCATAAAGCGTTGTGTGGAAAACAATCACATTTAAAGATATCATGGAGTTCGTGCTAGCGGTTCACTTCATTCATGCAAGATTCCTACAGCAAATCACAGAGACTTTAAGTCTTCTCTGGACTGTGGGGATGGTTTGTAAGGATGGTTTGTAGGGATGAAAATACCTTGACTGGATTGCTGATCTGCTCATTTGAACAGCCCTAAGCAGACACTCAAATGATCTCAGTCTTAAACTGCAGGGGAAAGACATCAGCTATAAAAAGGGAATTTGACACATTTTACAAAATGTCAACAGACATATTTTTTGGCAAAGATTACAGCTGTAGTCTGAACACATGAAGCAGGCATTTGTCAGGAATGAACACTCAGACTACCAGGAGCCCATTTTTGGAAGCGAAGAACCCTTAATTATCCAAAGAACCTTTGAAGAACCCTTAATTTATTTTCTGAGAGTGTGTGTATTAACTGGGTAAGTTTGTCATAGAAACTCCAAATTATTGGTAGTTATTTTGTTCTTAACCCTCTATGGGACTCTAAATCTTTCACATGACTTCCACTTTACCAATAAAATTGAAGAGCTTCATCATGTGACCAAACCTTTTTGTATCCCGGAGAAATTGGAAATTGAGATAGTGCCATGCTTTGGACTACACAGTAGATAGGTGCCATGATAGGTTTTGGTAGATAATGCAATAAAAGGACATTCAGAACTAACACTGTATGATTAGGAGATAAAATTTTGCAACAGTGTGGTACCCTTGTGGTAGTAAACATTTGTATGTGTTTAGGAAGCCAGTAAATTTTACTGAAAGTAGAGAAAACATGCTCTGCCAATTCTTGAGGGTCCTATACTGAGAATGAGGGGAAAGAAGTATTCAGACACTATTGTTTTTTTTTTGTAATATACTTCCTTTACTTTTGTGCACCAATGTCTTTTGTACTTATTAATATAAACCAAAAAGTCATGTTTTGAGCTTTTCAAACATCAGAATGAAGAAAAATTGTGATCGCTGTGATTTTAACTGTGGCGTGGATATTGGTGCGAGTTTGAATATTTCAGTATTTTGAGTTTTTCAGAAATTGCTGATCTCCTGGGATTTTCCACACACAACAGTCTCTACAGTTATACCCACAGAGATCACAATTTTTCTTTCTGATGTTTGATGTGAACACTAACTGAAGCTCTGCATGAATTTATGCAGTGTGATGCTGCTACATGATTGGCTGTGAAAAACATAGGTATTTAAAAAAATCTTTGGGAATGTGGCACCCCTATGAAAAAGAATAATATATTAGAAGTATATTCCCATTGATGTTAAAATTTTTTAGTACACCTGGGTGACTAGGAACAGGAAATTGTTCAACCATGACTTCCTGTAAAATAGTATAAATATTATAGATAGGTATATAGGTATAAATATTAGGTAACACATAGACCAAAATCCCTTAGTCATTCATAACAATGTCTAAGATCAAGGTGTAAGATCAAGGTGTGATGTGATGTGATGCGCAGCAAAAGGTTGTTGATCTTCACAAAATGGGAAGTGGATCTAAGGAAATAGCACAAGCATTGAAAATGCTCATTTCCACCATCAGGGGAATAATTAAGAAGGTCCAGTCAACTGGAAAGGTTATGAATCAACCTGGAATTGGGCGTGTGTCTATATCGTCTCAACGCACTGTGAAGAAGATGGTTCGCGTGGCCAAAAAATCTCCAAGGATCACAGCTGGAGAAATGTAGAAGTTAGTTGCGTCTTGGGGTCAGAAAGTCTCCAAAACTACAATCCGAAGTCATCTACATCACCACAATTTGTTTGGAAGGGTTTCAAGAAAAAAGCCTCTACTCTCATCCAAAAACAAACTCGAGCATCTTCAGTTTGTCAGACACTACTGGAACTTCAAATGGGATGGGGTTCTATGGTCAGATGAAACCAAAACAGAGCTTTTTGGTAATAAACACCAGAGGTGGTTTTGGCGCACACAGAGAGGTAGCCATATGGAAAAGTCAATCATGCCCACGGTTAAATATGGTGGTGGCTCTTTAATGTTTTGGGCTGTTTTTCTGCCAGTTTGTTTCTGGACAGTTTGTTAGGACACATGGCATCATGGACTCTATCAAATATCAACAGATATTAAATGAAAACCTGACTGCCTCTGCCAGAAAGCTACAAATGGGCCATGGTTGGATCTTCCAGCAGGACAATGATCCAAAACATACATCAAAATCAACACAAAAATGGTTTACTGACCACAAAATCAAGGTCCTCCCATGGCCATCAAAGTTCCCTGACCTGAACCCCGTAGAAAAGCTGTGGAGTGAACTGAAAAGGAGAGTCCACCAGCATGGACCTCGAAATTTGAAGGATCTGGAGAGATTCTGTATGGAGAAATGGTCTCAGATTCCTCGCCATGTATTCTCCAACCTCACCAGGTATTATAGGAGGAGACTCTGAGTTGTTATCTTGGCAAAGGGAGCTAGCACAAACTACTGACTAAAACGGTGCCAATAATTGTTGTACACCTATATTTAACAAAGATATATTTTTTTGGATAAACCTGTGTTGTGTTTGCAATTGTTTGATGTCCATGAGAGCAGAGTATTTTTGTGAATTTTGTGAACAAAAGGTAAAAAGGTTAAACAATAGACAATTTGACACAGCACTCTTTGCTCATGTTTAACAAGGGTGCCAATATTATTGGAGGGCACTGTATGTATATCACTTGATCTGTATGATCTTTTTGGACATGGTCAGGAATGCTGATTGCAGCTCTTTAAAAGAAATATGACGTCTGTACGGCAATAGAATCAGACAGACTTGAACTCCGTCACTGGAGCATGACGGATTAAAGGGTGTGTCAGTTTATTTTACTCACTTTTTACAGGACGGTGTAATATTTAACCAATCAGAGAGATCCGTTACCATAACAGTATACAGCAACAGATCACCACTTGCCAAGTCAGCTTCATGTTGTAACACTGATCAGCCAAGATATATTATTTCAAACACCCGGAAGAGCGAGCAGCACTGATTCACTATTACAGTAATAGATTACAGGGTTCTGTTACTTACAGGGTTCTAATCATACAGGGGATGCTGTACGACACACCCCACCCCAAATCTAGTTCCTGGTTGATTTAAAGTTTATAATAATCAGACACACAATGAGCAGAAACTTCACAATGTAAAACACTTGGTTGAGAGGTTAAATTTCAAACGGAACTGGTTTCGTCTCAGGCAGGTATGTATGTGTGTGTGTGTGTGTGTGCGTGTGTGTGCATTAAGGCTCCACCTTCTCTGAGTCATCCAGGTGTAGATGTATTTGAAGCAGAGTGTGAGACTCAGTCCTCAGTCAGCACTCAGTCCTAAAATGATCGCTTGGAGAAAATTCACCATCGAGGTAAATGCTGGAAACATCACTTTTCATTTACCTCCCCAAAGCCCCATTTAACTTTAGATTGATTTTGTTTTTTAAAAATGTGTGTCTGTTTGTGTAGATGCCACTCTTGGCATTTGCAATGCTGGGACTGCATGCGGAGAAGTGCTCAGACAATGAATTCGAGGTCCCGGATTTGATCTCAGGTTCAATCTGCTGCCCGTTCTGTGATGAAGGTGGGTTTACGCAACGTACTATGGCTTAAAAAATACAAATACATGAAAATTTTAAAAACAAGGCTTATAGTAATGAGTTCTGAACCGATTCTCAGGAAGGTACGTGGATATTAACTGCACAAAACATGACCATAAATTCATCGGAGTAAAGTGTGGTATATGCACCAAGTGTGGTGAGTTTACATCTTTTTTTTTTAATGCTACTCTTTATGCTATATTTTATGCTGTTAAAGATTGTGTGCAGAGTTTCACTCTTTATTCTTCATCATTCTCCACACATAGCTGAAGGTTTGCAAATCGCCCCTTGCACCATGTTTTCCAATACCCAATGCGCAGTGACTGGTAAGACTCCTTCTTTCACCTCTAAATGTGTGTGTGTGTGTGTGTGTGTGTGTCAACATTTGTCCATTTTATTAAAGTAGCGTAGTCAAAGTCCACTGCAGAGTTAACAGAAAGTCTGCAAACAGGACTAGGAGGTGGAGAAGCTGAGAAATGAGATAGTGTTACAGAGGAATGTGTTAAAGTTGGGGTGTCAAACTCATTTCAGCTAACTTTACCCTGGAGCCAATGTCGGGTAGTCCGAACCAAAAGAAATCATTTTAGTGACCCATAAGATGTCGATGTCGAAAGCTCTAAAGTCTTACGTTCGTTCGTTTGTTGTAATTTTTTTCCACTGAAATGCAAACAATAAAAAGTAGACTGTAAAGTAAAACCCTGCCCCAAAAGCTTAAATGATGGTTCGTCTAAAGAACATTCCAGGAAGTAAATACAGAGATCTTCAGGACAGATTGTACATGTATCAAAAGATAAGCGTAGTACACACCGTTTCCAGAGAAATAGACCTTTCGGACAAAAGTCCTTTGTTACTGCTGGTAGGAGGTCAAACCTGTAGATGTCCCTTTTACTTCACAGCTGATGATGTAAGATTCCGTCTGAAATGTGTCTGTTTTTCTGCAAGCTTTGCGTACTACATTTAGCATTTATTATTACAGGGGTTCCCGAACTACACGGATCGTTTGTGCTAATATTTGAAATGAAGTGTTTTTCTCACTCTCCTGACATGCTGCACTGCACAGTGGAGAAACGTCCTGCTCATCCACCTATGCTAAACAAACTAGTGTTGTGTCTGAAATGACAAATGTAGACATGACTCTCTTACAGTTAGAAACTGTAACAGACCTCTCAAGTCGGCCACCGAAAGGTCTCTTTTTCTAGATTAGTAAGTAGTTTTTTACTTGTTTAGTTGCTGGTTTTAGTTAGTCCATGGCAACAATAACGACGTCAGCAGGACGTTTGAACAGAGCTTGCCAGTTTGTTTAACGTCACTGTGCACAAAAGCACAAAATATTGTTCAGTTTGTCTTGGAAACCTGACAAACGGGTGTGTTTGAGCTCTGACATGCCTGTTTTGTAAATGTCACTTTTTTTATTTCATTCTCTGGATGTACGTTAAAATAGGCGTGTTCGAACAACACCGCTTGCACAACCACATCTGCACCTACCCGCAAAGACACACGTCAAGTAGAAATGAGATCCTTCCACTCCACTTCACTACAGATCTCACACATGGATTATTTTACTAGAACATCACGCCAAGTGACGTTTTATTCGTTCAAAGCTGGATGTGACAGCTGGAAGAGATGGAGTAAAAAAACCTAACTAAGTTCCCCTGTTGGAGTAGTCCGACGTTATAAATCCATAGGAGATTTTATGAGTTATGAAATACATAATGATAATAATCCATGCGAAGGTGGTGTGAGACAGTTGTTTCCATATAACTGCACAGTCTGGAGTGTTTTATTCCACTTATACCACAGTGACTTACCAACGATAACAACGTTGAACTTTTTAATGAACAACACGTCATGCATTTTAACAGTTTATAATTAGATTTAATAGTCCAGAGTGTCTGGCTGCGTGAGTTTAGTGCTGATCACATGACAGAGTTTAACCACTGGCAGGTTGAGTCTTACTGATAAAGTGGTTCGAAAAACAGATTTCTAAGTCATAAGATTGCAAATTAGCATGTTAGAATGCACTCATATTTAATGACGAATTAATTTGCTTTAAATGTGTTTATTTATTAACAGACACCCCCCCAATCGTCATCTCCGTAGAAACGTAATACTTTTTTACCATTCTTTGTTCCAAAAATAATCATTCTGAGCTTTAGAACATATACAACGTGTAATATGACACGCATTACTGTGTTATTAATGATCTTCAGGCTCCCGCCCACGACCTCAGGCGAGCTGGTGCTGCCATACACGGCTCTGTACGCCACCGCTACTGTGGTTTTCGTCATGATCATCGTGGCCGTCATGTACAAATGGAGGACGAGACGAAGTGTTCCACATGACCCTGCAGGTAAATATCTTCAAATGTGTTTTAAGATTCTTAAAATTGCTTGTATTTCCTCGTCCATAAGTCGCTTTGGATAAAAGCGTCTGCTAAATGAATAAATGTAAATGTAAATGTGTGTTTCTGTGAAACTTTTAGTCCTCCTTTGAGTAGATTATTGACATTAAAATAATAAAAAAAATTGTGTGTGTGTGTGTTTTTCCAGAAGAACCTTTCAAAATTATGATCTGAAGAAGAAACATCCTGGACGAAACAAGGAGAACATAGAAAAATACAGCTGGTATTCTTTTACATTTTATGATCAAAGAGACGAACACAATTTTAACCCATAACTTTACATTATAGTTTTATTTTTTTATTGGAATATTTCATTTAATCGAATCGATGCAGTAGTTACACTACATTATTCAATTTAAAGGACATCCTCTTATTATTTTGATACCATGTGTCATATTTTCTTTTACATATTTATTTTGTAAACTTGAATTTTTTTTGTGGTTTTTTAAAATCAGTATTATGTTTAATGTTAATATGATTGGAAAAAGAGCCAACAAAAGAAGTATTAATGGTGTTTAGCACATAAAGAGAAATCTGATCCCGAAATCTGAAATATAGACCCTGCTGAGGAATCGTCTATTTTGAATGTCTTTTTTTTTGGGAAAAAAAGAAGTTAAGTCTCTTTTTTTATTATATTTTTTATATACTGTGATTGGTTACTTTTGTAGCATAAAACAGGTTTTTTTTTTTTTTTTTTTTTTTTTTAAAAAGCTAACATCCGTTTTAATTTAATACATGATAAAAACTGTTGTTTAGAACTTTTATATTAAAGGGATTATTTTAAAGCGGTGTTATGTACTCGTTTAGTTTCTTTTCTTATTTCTTAAAAAAAAAAATTTTTAATGCACTTTAACCACGATGTGAAAAGTGTGAAAAAATCGTATGATTTTTTAAAAATTTTTGTGTTATTTTTGTACTGCAATAAAACATAGTACACATAAAATGCTTTCTGTGTGTGTGTGTGTGTGTGTGTGTGTGTGTGTGTGTGTGTGTTTCACTGTCTATGGCCACTAAATGGAGCCAGAGCTGACATTTTAGGAGTAGGAATTCTTAAATTGGGCTGAATCCCAAATGCTGAACATGTAGTGCACTACATAGGGAGTAGAAAATGTTAGTAACAGCGCACCTACAATATGTCCAATATTGAGCCATGTATGGTTGTGTTCTGTATAAAGAGAGTCAACTTTAAATAAAGAGTCAACTGTAAATAAAGAGTTGACTTTAAATGAAAAGATTCATCTACAAATAAAAAGAAGCATCTTTAAAAGAGTCAACTTTAAATAGTCAACTTTAAATAAAATTAGTCAATTTTAAATAAATAGACAACTTTAGATAAAGACTCCAATTTAAATAAAAATAGTCAACTTTTCAAAAAGAGTCAACTTTAAAAAAGAGTCAACTTTAAATAAAAAGAGTCTACTTAAAAAAAAGAGTCAACCTTAAATAAAGAGTCAACTATAAAAAAGTCAACTTTAGATAAAGACTACACTTTAAATAAGAATAGTCAACCGTAAATAAAGTCAACTTAAAAAAAGAGTCAACTCTGTTGAATAATGAGTGTGTTGAGTGTGTTGATTTTGTTAAATTAAACCAGTGCTTAATAATTATAACTAGGACTATACATGTAGTAATATATTGGCGATATATTCAACTTATATTAGATTCATCTCAACACTCGCCATTTTCTCATACATATATCATCATATTATTCTCTTAATTTTTAAGAGAAAACAACCCCTATTTTCTTCTTCAGTCCGCATTTTCTAGCCCTGATTTTTTAAAGGTGAGTGGTTGTGATTAAAGGTGGTCGTCTAGATGCTGTTGAAAAACACATCTACACAAGAAAAATCTAGAAAAACCTGAAGCTGCGTAACCCGATTCTGAAAAGGAACTTTTCCTGAGTAAATATTCAAAAACTTTTGCACTTTAAGTCACCCTCTCTGCCATTATTTCATACCCTATATAGTGCACAAATGAATAAAAATGACAAATTAAAATGGAAGGTTATTGTGATATAAAAAATGAAACCAACTTAAATCATGTCAGAACCTTTTCTACCTTCACAGTAAAATTTGATCCTATTAATTAAAATGAAAAACAATAAGAATCATTTTAGGGGGGAAAATGTCCCTATTAACATCCAACTAGAAAAGCCACGGGCCACAAAGAACTTACAAAGCGGATACGAGATGTCATTGTTGAACAGTATAAATCAGGAGAGTGTTATTTCCAGGGCATTGGATATACATGGAACACTGTAAAGACAATAATCAACAAGTGGAGAAAATATGGCACGACAGTGACTCTACTAAGAACCGGACGTCCCTGTAACATTGATGAGAAGACCAGGAGGTCAAGGAGGCTGGCAAGTAATTGCAGCAATTTCTGGCAAGTACTGGCTGCTCCTTACATGTGACAACTGTCTCCTGACTTCTTCATATCTCTGGGCAATGGGTTAGGGCATACATCCAAAAATACATCCAATCTCCCAAACCCATGTGGAATAATGTGTTATCGTCTGATAATTCTACCTGTAGGTGGAGTCGATTTGTATGCTGAGGGGAAAAGCAAATGGTGAGGTGACTCAGCACTTGTTTGTCATATTTTTTAATTGCTTAATTGGTCAATTTACATTAATCAACAGTGTGACAATATGAGTATATGAGTTAGCGTTACACAGTGACACTAGATGTGGGGGTATTATAATCAAATTGTAGGATTGTTTTAGTTGAAATTAGCAGTAAAACATTTCCTTGTCACATATCTTTGGATACATGTGTTTTAAATCACGGAACGTTTTTATGTTTTTTTTCGTTTTTTTGAGTGTACAATGTATACTGACGATGGGGGGGGGGGGGGGCATTAACGCCACTTACATTACTGATTTACATTTGAATGATTAAGTGTGTTGCACAGTGAAAGCGATAAATAATTTAAATAATTATATTTTTGAGGTTAAGTTAGATTAAAATGTTTCAAAACTACAAAAGTATTAGTCTATATAGTAAGAATTATGCATTTTCCATCTTCTATACCGCTTAATCCTTTTCAGGGTCACGGGGAAAACCTTTATTTTCTTCATTTGCAGAGCTTGTTTTGTGGAATGAGACATGCAATGGAAATGTAAGAATTGCGTTTTTGCCTGTGAAAAGAGATCTCTCCTATTGAAGCATTATCACATAAAATATAGAAGCCACAGCAGAAAAGTTTAAGATCTACTGGATGAATCAATGTCTTCTGGAGTGAAACGATAGTTTAGGTGTATGTGTAAGAAAAATACTGATATGTTAAACTTTTTAAACCATATATTTATAAACCATTGCTTCCGGCTAACTGTCGCACACGCGTTCACGAGAGCGTTGTGTTTACGCTTGACATAAATGTAAGCACGTTGTGAAGCTGGCGTGAGAAGTGCTTCTGCGTCCCTTCTCTCATGAGCTTCACAATGCACAACGTGCACCTGATCAACATGCAGCTTGTTTTCTGGAAATTTTTGAATCAAAGAAAGGGGCAGTTCTGAGTTTCTTGATCAGATTTAATCCATGGTAAGGTTGTCGATGCTTCTTAGTTGAAAACTAAATTCTGTTTGCTTTAGCTCAACTTTAATTTGATCTTTTCTGACTAATTTGATAATCCAGTCTATGCTATAAATTTTTTTCAGAGCACTGACATCACTGCTAAGCACAAAGCAGTTCTCCGTGGCCTTCCTTTCATTCTTGGAGAAGAAACCACAGAAGTTTTTCAAACATGTTTGGCAAGTCTCCTTCCCTGTATATTTCATTCGAAACTACAATGCCCCCACACACATAATCACATAAAGTTACATGCCTCATTCAGCTATGTACACTTAATGCTCTTAGCTTGTACTTGACAAGTTATCCTTTTCATTTCTTTATGAACTTAGGCTCTTTTGCATTTTGTTGCATGCAAGTTCTACCTTCATTGTACATTCTACATTGTTTTGAATACAAATTGCACACAATATTTTGATTCACTACCTTTATTTTCCACTGTTAGTTGTACATAATGATCCTGGATCGTTAAATGACACATACATTTGTGAGGTTTGGATTTTTAATGTAAGTAGGATTGTAACATTTCAGCTTACTTGACATTTTTAATGCAATCGTTTCCTAATGTTTTCCTAGTAATATGAACACTAATAAGAAGTCAACTTAACAAATGATTTTGAGTCATCTGTACTCAATTAAATTTGATGACAAATTTAATTAAGTTTTGCCAACTAAAAAGGTAAACTTTGCTTTGGAAATTTTAAGGCAATCGATTTCCTCACTTTTTCTAAGTAAAGTTAAGTTATTACATTTTACAGTGCATGGTGAAGCATGGTGGTGGCTGCATCATACTTTGGGGTTGCTTTTCTTCAGCTTGAACTGGGCCCTTAATTCAGGGTGTATGGAATAATGAATAGCTCCAAATACCAGTCAATTTTGGCTTAAAACATTAAACACTTAATATGAAGAGGAATTTCAGCATTCAGCACGACAACGACCTGATGCAAACCTCCAGATCAACAAAGGAATGGCTCCACCAAAACAAGTTCAAGGATTTGGAATGGCCCAGCCAGAGTCCAGACCTAAATCCAATCAAAGATCTGTGTGGTGACCTGAAGAGGGCTGTGTACAGGAGAGGCCCCGCCCATGTGACAGAGTTAGAAAGTTAGGGCAAGTAATAATGGCAAAACACTAGGCCAAGACTCTTACCAAAAAAGACTGAACGCTGTGATAAAATCTAAAGCTGCTTCAACTAAGTATTAGTTTAGAGGTGTGCAAACTTATGCACCCAAGTTATTGTACATTTATTCTCTTTCTTTTT
This sequence comes from Ictalurus furcatus, assembly GCF_023375685.1. Taxonomy (NCBI): domain Eukaryota; kingdom Metazoa; phylum Chordata; class Actinopteri; order Siluriformes; family Ictaluridae; genus Ictalurus; species Ictalurus furcatus. The sequence continues at coordinate 11,595,031 of NC_071275.1, read as the reverse complement.
TGCCCTCTAAAGTAATTCTTATTGTTTTCCACTTTAATTAACAGGTTAAAATTTTACAGTAAAGGTAGAAAAGAGTATATCCACTGTATTACACTACATAATCATGACAAATTTTATACCCTAAAGATCCAATATAGTGCACAACATAAGTAAATAAGCTGTTCATATTGTAATTAGTGTACTTATTTCAGCATTCAGTCCCTTCCATTATGATTTAGTGAGTTACATAGGGCATACAAGCCATTATATCATCATTTATTCACTATTTACAATAAATGGAGTCGATTTCCCAAAAAGCTGACATGTCCTATACACTACATAGTGCACTATATCACGTCATTCCCTATGGAAACCTAGTGCACTACATTGTTAAGAAAGCAGGAGCATTTATTTTATACCCTGTGTACTCCATAGTGTGCAGCAGCCATGATTTCATAGTGGACTACATGTTTATTTCATGCCCCTGGACACACAGTGCACTACATTATTAAATTCCCTATATGTCCCCTAGTATACTTCTATAAGAAATCTAAAGTCTCCCTCTGCACAGTTAGTGCACTAGATAGGATGCAAAGTCTCAAAGTTAATCCTTATTCCTTATATACTCATCAGTAGTGCACTAATATAAGAGTGAGATGTGATTCGGGACATAGCCGTGCCCTACAGCTCGTGCGCATACACACACACACACACACACACACACACACACACAAACACACACACACACACACACACACACACACACACACAGACACACACACAAACACACACACACACACACACACACACACACACAAACACACACACACACTGAGCTGGAATGAATCCCTGCACCCGCTGGCACTGCACTGAATGCCAAACACCAACCACACTCACCCTGTGTGTGTGTGTGTGTGTGTGTGTGTGTGTGTGTGTGTGTGTGTGTGTGTGTGTGTGTGTGTGTGTGTGTGGGTCTTTTGTAAACCACCTTGACTTGGATTTGAATATTTGAATAGATCATTTGAATGCGGCTTCTGTCTCATCTGACTGCCACGGGCGATGTCTTTTAACACACACACACACACACACACACACACACACACACACACACATACAAAGAGAGACACTGTTTGACTTTATACAAATGATTTATTAAATGATTCTAGTTTGTGTTACCCAGGATTTGTTTGTGTGTGAGTGTGTGTGTGTGTGTGTGTGTATGTGTGTGTGTGTGTGTGTGTGTGTGTGTGTGTGTGTGTGTGTGTGTCCTAGGGAACCCAAAGAACCCCTATTTGGTGATTTAATGTTCTCAGAGAAAGAATGATCTTTAGTGCCCTGTCTTTTATTTAAACTGTCAGGATTAATGAAAGCTGCTGTAAAACACACATACACACACACACACACACACACAATAATGATAATTAGATGGTAATAAAGATAGTACAGATCAGCAATAATAATAACAACTGAAAGTAAAAAATACAAAATTTTAATAAATACATGTAAAATAAATTAAATCATTATGCAATAAGTAAAGTGGTGTAATGGTAACAAAGTGATTCACAGCAAGCCGATCTTAATTAAAATACTAAATTATTATTGTTATTTAAATGTAATAAGTAATATCTTTTTCATTTAAAACAATGTTGTTGTTATATACCTTCATTTCATGAATGAAGGAACTGGTATTTTATCACTAGGAATAAGAAACGAGGAGAAACACACACACACACACACACACACACACACACACACACACACACACACACAGACACACACACACACACACACACACACACACACACACACACACACCTGTAACTTGGCAGGTGAAATGAACCGCCCAAGGTCATCTGGTGTCGTGTAATCAGGTTCTACTGCTTGTGGGTCGTGTCTCATTGCGTCCTCCACTGACTCCTGCTGCGCCCTTTAGTCTCTACTCAGGAAACTCTTTAATGATATTTAAATGGTAGCAGTGAAAAGTAAATAATTTGAATAAAGACAAAAATTATTTCCTTCTCAATCTATAAAGGAAATCTTATAATTTATTTACTTTACCTTTGATCTATGTTTCATTTTATCCCTAATGCATGCTAATATCAAACGTAAAATTACTATTAAAAATAAAAAACACATGGAAAATGTGATTTTTTTGGAACATTAAAAGTTTACACATTTATACAGTTTTTCAGGTTATTAAAAAAAAAACTTTGCTAGATATATAGTGCCCTACATAGGGTATAGATCCACTTCTAGAGTATTAGGGTAGTGCATAGGGCATAGGAAACTTATCCAGTGTAGAGCCCTTTGTCCCTAATAGGGATTTATTATTATTATTATTGTTGTTATTCTTTATTTTTTAAAAAATAGATCAATAAAACATCATTAAGTGCACTACTTAGGGCATATACGCCATCATTACACAGTGTGTAGGAGCCGTTGTTCCACTACTATGTAGTGTCCTATATACCTGTTTCAGAGCCACACTGAATTCTTAGGGTACTTAGAGTGTAGGAATCTTTATCTTATACCCTACATAGTGTACTATAAACCTAGTAGGGGGTTATTTTGGTTTCTAGGGTACTTATGGTGGAGAAATCATTATTTCATACCCTATGTAGTACACTATATGGCTAGTAGAGAACAAATGTAACTTTTTCTTAGGGTACTCAGGGTGGAGAAGTGATGAACTTTTATACTCTCTAGTGCTCTATATGTGCAGGTGCAAGCAATTTAGGACATTAAAGGGTACTTTTAATGTAGGAGTTTATAGCCTATAGTGCTCTATATGTCTAGTAGAGAACAATTTAGGATTCTTAGGGTTCTTGGAGTGTAGGAAAATTTATTTTTATTTATTTATTTTATACCCTACATAGTTCTCTATGAGGCTTCTACCTAGTAGGGACTCAGTTTGGATTTCTAGGGTATATACGGTGGAGAAATGCCTAGTTCATGCCTAGTTCATGCCTAGTTCATAATTTTCTGGGATTCCTAGGGTACTATAAGTGTAGAGATCTTTATTTTATACCCTACATAGTGCTCTGTTGGTACTAATTTGATATTTCTAGGGTAGGTATAGAGTGAAAGCTATACTTTTATACCCTATCTAGTGCTCTTCATGCCTGGTCAGGAGTTGTTTGGGACTCTTAGGGTACTCAGGGTGGAGAAAGTGATTATCTTTTTGCCCTATGTAGTGCTCTCAAGTAGTGAGGGTTAAGTGAAGTAGTGAATGAGACACATCCCTGCTCTGCCACTGTGCTGCTGTGCCTTAGCACCTCCCTCCCCACACACACACACACACACACACACACACACACACACACACACAAACGGAACAGGAGTGTCAGGTGTCTCACTGCACGCTCTGTCTCTTCTTTCTGTCTTGCTGTGGAAGCAGGTGACGCAGTGAAGGTGTGGAGAGTTTGAAGAGAACGACAGAAATTTTGAGGAATGAACAAAATCTAAAACAAACAAACAAACAAACAATAATCCAGACGAGAAGCAGCTCAAAAACCAGGTGGAAATCTTTTATTTCTTCTTCTTAACACTAACTAACACAGTGTTTGGGTGTGTGTATGTGTGTGTGTGTGTGTGTGTGTGTGTGTGTGTGTGTGTGAGATGATCACATTAATAACCAGTGTGTAAAAAGCTGAATGAAAGAAGAAAATGTTTCTCTGGGTGAGAAAAAGATTCCTCTCTCCTCCTCTTACTGAACTCATTTCACAAACTGATGGCGTGAAGGAAGAAGCTTCATTTCAGCACTTTATCCTCGGAAGATGAGCCTGTTTTTCCTCCTGTTTCTTTCCCCTTTTCTCTAAAAGAAACAAGGGCCTTTGTGTTCTTTCAGAGTGAGGTCATAACTCTACAGGTATATCTGCTCAAACCCAAACACACCACATTTCTTTCCTTCTTTCGTTCTGTAAACGTGGGTTTTTATCTCCATAATATCATTTGGATCTTCTTTCACTTTTGCCTCATTCTAATTTCAGTTACAGTTTGTACAATTTCACATGCACACACACACACACACACACACACACACACACACACACACACACATTCTCAGATCTCACATACAAAATATTTTATAGCATATATTTTACACTGTATCTAATGCATAGTAAATCTTCAATACTATTAAAGTTGCTGTTATTAAACATTACTCTATAAATGTTCTTTCCTACATTATAATAAAACAGACTATAAATCTATAGTTGGTGCAGATATACAGTAACATACATTAGATATAGTACATATACAATAATAATAATAATATGTAATCTCATGTTACTTATAACTTATATACAGTACAGTATATGTACAAAATCATCTTATAACCTATAATTTATATTAATATGTAATTATATCTCAGAGTTATTTTTAGTTATCATAGAAACTCATGTCAAAATAATATCATGATGCCAATGTTATCATGAACTTCACATACATCAAGATTGTTTATATTATATGTGACATATTGTCTGATATAATAATGATATTTGATCATATATCACATCATATTCAGTATGTGATCGTGATATATCATATTAAAGCAGGACAGTCAAGGACATTATAACATTTAATACCTTGAGAATACTTCACAGTATAAAGAATATTTAAATTAATTTATTTAGACTCTATATAATAATACACTTACTCTAATATATATATATATATATATATATATATATATATATATATATATATATATATACACACACTACCGGTCAAAAGTTTGTGGACACTCGACTGAAATGTTTCTCATGATGTTAAAAAGATTTTGATTTCTGAAGGTTTGTGATTAAATGTGTGAAATCGGTGTCATAGACAAAAACATAATTGCGCCAACATATTAATTTCTTTCATTAGAAAACTAACATTTTGTTATATATATATATATACACACACACACACACACAAACACAGGTGCATCTCAAAAAATTAGAATATCGTGGAAAAGTTAATTTAATTCAAAAAGTGGAACTTTCATATATTCTAGATTCGTTACACATAAAGTGAAATATTTCGAGCCTTTTTTTTGTTTTAATCTCGATGATTATGGCTTATAGCTCACGGAAATCAAACATCCAGTATCTCAAAATATTAGAATAAAGAATTTATAATAATGTGTGTGTGTGTGTGTGTGTGTGTGTGTGTGTGTATGTGTGTGTGTGTGTGTTTTTAACTTTAAGACGAGTCTCAGGAAATTAACGCTATAATGCATGTTTCAGTGTTGAGTCATTAATTTTACTGAACTTTTTCCCTTCCTGTAACTCTGCTTTATAAAGTCATAAACAAGGTGTGTTACAGTCTCAGTTACAGTCATTAAGGTAAACACACTGCGTCCTGTAGCTTGGCTCGTCACAACAACACAAACCTTAGAGATGAAAACATCTGTGGCGTTATCACAGAGTCAGAGTCAGTGTACTATAAAATCTACACCAATCTACTATACTATAAAAAATACTCTCAGAAATATTTAGGCCCATCTTACACGTACACAGTTTAGTGAAACTTTCTGTACAGTCTTGTAAGATCCTGTAACATTTCATTTTTATCATGGAAGCACCAAAGGGTCAGAGAAATACACTACCCATCAGCCCAGCACTTCACGTGTCACTATCACTCACACCCGTTTCCTGTTTCACCTTGATTAGCACCACTATTTAAGTTCTATTTAAGTTCTTCAGTGTCTCGTAGTCAAACCTCTTTTATTTTAATTTTTTTTTTTTTTTGCTGCAGTGGTATTTGCCGTGTGCCACAGTCTCGCTTCAGTCTGTATCTTTTGTTTCGTTTCTCAGTTCATGTCTGTGGTTCTTTTTTTCATGTCTTTGATTGTTTTGTTTGCACTTTACTTAATAAATTACCTGCATTTGCATCCGCCTTCACACACGCATTGATAGATAGCTAGATAGATAGATAGATAGATAGATAGATAGATTTCATAATGTTTATTTAACAGTAAAATTAATGAACTAAAATCAATTCTCATGTTGGTTTTTATATAAAATAGATTTGGGTTAACATAATTTCTGTATTTAAAAAAATAGTTGTTTTCATTATCTCAGAAAAAAATGTTTAATGTTTGTTTATATATATATGTATATATATATATATATATATAAATATATAAATAATTAATTAAATAAATAAAACAATATATTTTATTTTAGATTTTATTTAAGTTATGTTCTTGTTTTTTTTTGTATCTGTACTGTGCTCAGTGTTTTCTCTACTCTGAGAATTCACTAGTGTTAATTATTAACTCAGCTGAACAATAGGTCATCGGATTTTTCGCACTTATGACCCCTCTCCCTTTCTTTCTCCTTTATGGAGGAAATAAATTTCACTTTAGTGTAGAGAAATATTAAACAATTAAGTATCAAAAGAAAGAAAAAAGAAAATATTACATCAGAATTTCTCACTTGGTGTATGTGCACACGTCGTCAGTGAAAGTTGCTTTGTGATGATTTAGAAATGCATGACGCTAAACTGGAAGGCTTCAGATTGTATTATTTATTAGCAATATTCTCTTCGTGGTGTATTTCTTCAGGAAATTGTATATCTTCAGTAGTGTAAATCTAAACGATTTTTTAAAAAAAACAGCTTGTAATCTTCTAGCGTTTTAACTCATGTTTCGGTTATTAAAGCGTGATAATGGGAAGACTCCGACATGTAAACGCTGCTCATACTGAGGAGTTTCTGATGTGTCAAACTTCAGATTTCCATATTTAGCCTCACATTTAGCTCCTGTGGCTTGTGGGAGAGTGCTGAACAAAGTTCAGGTGTGAAGTTTACTCATTTATTCGTTTATTCTGCGCTGTGAGAGATCCAGTGAGCCAATCAACAACAACAACAACAAAACTCAGACGCAGCAGCAGAACAGTTTTATGGTCCGTTAACTTTGACCTTTAAACTGCACAATATACTGGCAATAAATATAACAGGCAGTGAGTTTATTCTGTACATTCAGTTTCTATAGATTCAGGCTTTTGTGAAAGTGAAAGAGGTGTGGCCTCTGTGCCAAAGTGGGTTTGTCCTGTTGTTCAAGTAATATAGGTGTGGCCTCTGTGTCTGTAAGTACCAGTGTAAGAGGTGTGGCCTGTGTATCTATTATTCTCAAGAAAGGAGGTGTGGCCTGTGTGTCTGTCATTTTCAGTGAAGGAGTTGTGGCTTTAGTGTCTCTCAGTTTCAGTAAAGGAGGTGTAGCTTTAGTGTCTCCTTTTAGTAAAGGAGGCATGGCTTTAGTATCTGTCTGTTTCAGTAAAGGAGGTGTGGCTTTAGTTCTGTCAGTCCCAGTAATGGAGGCATGACTTTAGTCTCTGTCAGTCCCAGTAAAGGAGGCGTGGCTTTAGTGTCTTTCAGTCCCAGAAAAGGAGGCATGGCTTTAGTCTCTGTCAGTCCCAGTAAAGGAGGCGTGGCTTTAGTGTCTTTCAGTCCCAGTAAAGGAGGCGTGGCTTTAGTGTCTTTCATTCCCAGTAAAGGAGGCGTGGCTTTAGTGTATTTCAGTCCCAGTAAAGGAGGTGTGGCTTTAGTCTCTGTCAGTCCCAGTAAAGGAGGTGTGGCTTTAGTGTCTTTCAGTCCCAGTAAAGGAGGCGTGGCTTTAGTGTCTTTCATTCCCAGTAAAGGAGGCGTGGCTTTAGTGTCTTTCAGTCCCAGTAAAGGAGGCGTGGCTTTAGTCTCTGTCAGTCCCAGTAAAGGAGGTGTGGCTTTAGTGTCTTTCAGTCCCAGTAAAGGAGGCGTGGCTTTAGTGTCTTTCAGTCCCAGTAAAGGAGGCGTGGCTTTAGTGTCTGTCAGTCCCAGTAAAGGAGGCATGGCTTTAGTCTCTGTCAGTCCCAGTAAAGGAGGCGTGGCTTTAGTCTCTGTCAGTCCCAGTGATGTAGGAGTGGTGATTAGAAGCGAAACATTAATACTGAATCATATCATCACACTGAAACAGATTGGAATCATATTTTTCTGATTGTTAGTTATTTGGAGAGAAAAACTACAAATGAAGTAAAAATCTGGTCGCTTGTTTTTCACGCAAATCTGCTCTGTATATCATTTGTTTCAATTTGTTTCTGGCAAATGTGTTTAGTAAAAACAGATCCTCTCCAGTCCTTTAGAAATCCTCCAGCAAATGTTTTCTTCAATGGTTCTCTAATGGTTCTTATATTCCTACAGGGTTCTTTTCTGATTGGGAAACATTCTGTCACAAGGGTCTACATCCAGCCTTTAACTGAAAAAAAAATAAGAAAACAATTTGGAGTAGATTTTTTAATCACATACAGGCTCCACCTTCAAACTTTAGGCCACACCCCTGTATCTGAATCTGATGCCTGTATGGACACCATTGCAGATTTAATGCACAATGCTAAATTGGAGGCTATACACCTCCATTACTTCCATTACATTAAATTAGCCTCATAACTACAGCCGAAATACGAGAGATGGGTGTCGTTGACTTTCAGTTTTTGGCTGTTCTATCTCTTTAAAGTAACTCCTTCTGTCTGTGGCAGCATTCCTGAATTTCCTGTAAAGCATAACTCAACTCAGTTAACACATTTTTGAAGAAATTCCCAAACTGTGTGACTGAATTTGAAAGGTATTTAGGTCAAAATTAAGAAAGCATTTAATCAGTGAAGAGTATTATATCATATATATTATTATCTGCATATTTGGTGTAAGAATAAGACTTCATGCAATTAAAGACCTATGGTGTGTTCTTAAGAGCTTTAAATGTTATGTATAATTTTAGACTTATAACAGAAACTATTTGAAACTGTGAAAGATGAAAGAGTGGAAGCACAGCCATGTTGTGCAGCATTCACAGTCATCCTTTGTGCTTTTCTTGGACAAAATATCAGAGAAAAAGTATAGAAGTCAGTGCAGCAGACTGGAAACTATTTTCACCTCTGCAAAACCAAGAAAGTGCACTCTTCCTTTCAAACATAATGAATGAGCACAAATGTGTCTTTCATAAAACTTCTCATCCGAAGAACAAAATAGGGAAATACGGCTGACAAACGCACTACAGTTTGTCCATATTTCTCAGTTCATTTAGTTTATCATATTATTGACTTATGTCAGTATTTATGTGGGAAAGTTCCTGGTATTCAGAGTTGGGTTACGCACCTGCTTAAGTGGATTTTCTGAGCTCCACGTTTGGATTATTAAAATCACCTGCTCTGAGGTTGACAGATTTTTCTTGAATTTTCCACAGCGTCTAAACCCGTTGTAAAGAAAACGTGCTCAATGCTTTGAAGGATAATCTGACCAAGCATTCATCTGCTATGCTTACAGAGGAATCTTTAAGTTCAGTCATCATTTTATCCATAAATAATTCCCTCCTTTGAGATAAACAACGTCTTCAGTTAAGAATCCTACGATGTCCTCTGTGGGCTTTAAAGTGGTGATGTTATTAATTAATTCATTCATTAATAGCGCCGTATCTATGTATTATTAATGGCCTCGAATCACAGTCCATAGTGTCTTTTAGTGTATTTACAGCCAAAACATCAATTTCATCATGACATATTGTGCTTACATCAAACTGTCAGACAGTGGCACTGGGTTTGATACTGCTCCTCACTTGAGCTGATATCACACGAGAATAATGCGCTTTAAGAAGTTCAAGGTCAGGATTGAGCATGACTGAGACATGTCCATGCATGTACACCCTCACGCTATATAATCTGTCAGACAGTGATGTAACACACACTATAACACACACTCCCAGGTCAAAGTCCCGGGAGTCAGGCGTCCAGCAGGGTGTGTCAATCGGTGATGATGTAAAAGCTCACAATAACATCACATTAGGATTCCTCCATTCATCATTACAGTTTGCTGAGTGTCTAACGCAGCCAACAACCTGAGCAAACACATTACTCATAGCAAATGTACCAGCTTTCTGTTGCTTGCCAACAAATGACAACATATAATTTATTCTTTATTAGATTTGTGTACTGTGGACTTTTGTGTCCCGCCATCATTACTGTCAGTCCGCTGCAAAAAACAACAACAACAAAAGCTCACTTTAATTATCTAAACTAATGAAACGTTTTACTCAGCTGATCCTTATGACTGAATCTGATACTCAAACATTTCATAAATGTTTATAAAATTAGCATACAATTGCAATTTTGCAACAATTCCTGTATATAAAGAGAAGGTTCAGGGACAGTGCTAGATCAGGATTAGGGACAGGGCTAGATCACAAGTTTAGAGTTAGCAGTTCATGCTAAGTCTAGTAACTGTAATTTTAGTCATACGGAGTCTTTTCTTAGTGATTTATCTTCACATCTGAGGAAAATGTTGATGATCTCGACAGTTCTGTCTCATATTTTAGATGAAAAAAAATACAAAGGTTAATGATAGGATTAAGGAGGTGTTAGGGTTTATATTTCTTATGACTTGATTTAGACAAAATTCAAATCGACATTGCCCTTGTTTGTTTAAATGTACACAATTTTCTCACTTACCCAATTAGCCTTAAATCACTAACAATTGCTAATTTAGCCAGCTGAGGCAAATGTTGAGATTTCAACACTACAGTTTTGTGTCGTTTACATTTTCGCTGTGTCATTACACTGTTTGTATAAAAATGTTTAAATGTATTAAAAACTAAACTTAAACTAGGAACTAACCATTTCTATTATGTAAAATTCCTTAGAAATGGCATTTCAATAAATTGCAAAAATTTTTAAAAGCCATCGTTTTGTTTTCATTAAAGCTGAGAAGCAAGCTAGCAATATCAGTGATGACTTTAGCGATGTAATGACATACGATAAACCCAGAATTTTAAATTCAGTCTTGTGGCTTGTAATGACGAGCGTCATGAATATTATTATAAATTTAATATGAATTTAATCATTTGAATATTCAGGAGAAACCGCCAATTGCATGAATTGGTTTTCATTCGTTTCCGTTGTGAGTGAAATCGGATGGTGTTGCATACAGAAAGGCTACACATGACACGTTTCAGGTGTCTAGGTTTTGCTGATGAAGGAATGAGCAGCTGCTTAAACAAAATCTCATTAACTGTTTGATCATCCAGACATTGTTTTAGAAGAGACGACGGCGTAGTAATCCGCTCAGCGTGTAATTTACTGCAGCGCACTGTGAATCATAGTCACGCCCACTTTTGTGATACTCTTTAATTAACACAGAGATAAAAGACCACTGACTGGAGATCAGTTTGGAAAAACAAACACAAAAATATTTTTTTTGTTGTTGAATGCTCAGTCAAGATCTTTTTATTAGCAACACATGCAACTTCACAACTTGTGTTTGTGAAGACTCAAACACACGCAGAATGACTCAAACACGCGCAGCACGCTGTGTTAACACAACACAATGTAATGTAGCGGAAAGCTACGTCCATAAGTAAAAGTATGGGTAAGTATTATATTAAAATTAGACTTAATTAAACGTGGAAGTTAAAATATATTATTATAGCTGATTAAAAGTTACAAAGTTGTCTACATTTTATACACAAAATTGAACAAACATTGACACAGTTGAACTTTGAATTTGACATTAATAATTATATTTTATTCTTTAAACGTAAATGTGGACAATTTTTATCTTACATTAACACTTCCACTTTTAATTTTGCGTAATTTTAACACTTTTACTTGATTCTACAGCACACTGAATTACCTCGTATAAAAAGTTCTCTTTAAATAAATGATATCAAAATTACAGGTGAGTGTTGGGTAAAAATTGTCCGTGCTTTAACTCCATTCATAAAATTTACACTGAAGGATAATGCTGACATTTTTGACACTTAAGTATAACGCAATACTTATCCATACTCGCACTTAATTAATACATAATTGTTTCTGTATTTTTTTCATCCAATATTTATTATCAAACTTATACTTGAGTGTAAGTTAAAAAGTTTATAAGATAATAGCTGTATGTTAGCTGCCTTTCTAGTGCTTGGCTTTAATTCGATATTACGAGTACTGCATTCAACATTACTCAAAATTGTGGGAAATTTTAACTGTTCAAGCTACAACGTGAGGGGAAAAAAACACTTCCATGAACTTAGCCAGCTAGCATTAACGATCATGAGTTTATGATGTATTTACTATCTCAGAACAGCAAACTGTATGATTAGAGTTGTACCTTATTTCAAAGTAGTGATTTTATTTAACGTTGAGTGTGTGAGTGGCCATATTGACATGATGTCGTATCCTGAACTCAAGCTTGGAATTCCGAGTTGAGGAGGCATTTTCTTTGGTTTGTACTAATCTGAAATTCCCAGTTATGAGCTTTAATCAAAAACGGTTTAGACTAACGTTAGCTAGCTTGTTCGCGAACTTGGCTAGGTAATAATGTGAAATAGCTATCGTTAAATAAAAGCAACCATAGCTAGCTTAGCCAGTGTTGCTAAATAATGATGTGCCAAGATGGAACAAGTAAGAGTCATGCTTTCTACTTTCACTCAATAAATTCAACACGTAATAAACAAGATATAGAACCAGCTTCACTTAGTATTTTTGACATTTTAGCTTTATTCTGAATTCATTCTGAAACTTGGAGACGAAGTCTCGTGAGCTGTGTGTGAGATGAAATGCTGTGTGTGAATGGATCTGAACATCCTGTTGGCTGTGTTTTATCAGGTCCATTTACTAAGCAGGTGACTTTACGGTGTTTAATTACCAACTGTAGTCCATCTGTCGCTCTGCACCGTGTCTCAGCTTCCCTCCGCCCTGTACATCATCAACACACTGTTCTACATGTCCATATTACATTATGCAACATTAATTAGTGTCTGATAATTAACAGTTTCACAAATGCCATTATTTACATGGAGGTTAATAGCGGAGTCTGACGTTCTATATAATATAATAAGTGAGTAATAAACACTGTGCATGTCGCTGTTATAGTAAAATAATCAGTGATCAGTTGCGAAGGTGTGAAGGTGATTATTTTCCCATAACAGCACATGCCTGTGTGTTTTATTCCTCTTATACCACAGCAATTTGACAGTTTAAAAAAATTCTTTATTAAAGAACAACACATCATACTTTATTTTTATCCATTTACAGTTACATTTAACGTTGTGGAACATCCATAAAACACTTCCTCTTACAGCAGCTGTGAACATCGTATCATTCCCTCACCAAAGTGTGTTTATTTTCTTTCTCTCAAAGTTAATAAGTCAAAACAACGACGACGAGGATGACAAAAATGGCGCAAATGAGAAACCACAAAGTGTAAACCGAAGACCTGTGTTACAAAGGGGTGACACGAGACTCCTTCTATAAGTTGTAAACAAACGTGTCCTTATGGAGAAATTCAGCATCGCGACGATTACACACGTTTTTAAAAATCCGTTTACGTGCGGCATGCACCATACGAGTCCCTGGGAATGAGCTGTTGCTATAGAAACGATAGCATTTTAGAACAAGCGTGTTGCAACTGCGCTACTGTAAAAAGTGAACCAGCACCATCTGAACAATCAGAATCCAGAACGCAACAGTGCTGTGGTATAAAAACACCATACTGAACACTGCTTTAACTCGCCACTGTTTTGTGAGAATAAGTTCTTTGTTCTCGGTCTCGTCTCCGAGCAGGAAGCGTAACATTTTGTGTAAGCGGATCCTCGGATCGGCGTTTCCACCTGCTGCTCGGCTCTAATTTGACTCTGTTACCTCCGACGTGTATTTGCATGGCTTCATGCATGAGCAGTTCGGTGTTCTTCAATTCCGTCCTCATGAGGGTTTCACTTTCCACAAAGTTACACACCAGCGACATCGGAAATCAGGAGTCAGCTTGTTAGTGATTTGTTCACACAGAATGAGTTTTGTTAATTTGATGTTCACAGAAAGAAACAAAAACATGTTTCAGACTAGTTTGAAACGTTAATTATCACGTTGTAGTGGCCTTCATGTGCACTAATCTCATAATTACGATATTTCAGTCTGCACTTGAAGGCAGCATTATGTCTGCTAGCTTGCTAGAGACCTTATAAGTTTGTTATCGGTGTTAACAAGGCGGCTAGTCACCTAAACGTCTGCTTTACGCTATATAATCATTAGGCTAATGTTAGCGAGCTTGCTATAAACCTTGGCTACTGGTTTACACAAGATTATATTTAGCTTAAGGACCTTGGCATCCTTGGATATACATTAGTATAAGTTTTACAAACTGACTAACAATCAAGACCACTGCTTTGTGAAATATAATCATTAGGCTAATGTTAGCTAGATTGATAGAGACCTTGGCTTTTGGGTTACCTAAGATAATAGTTAGCCTGATGTTAGCTGCCTTGCTAATGTTAAATGATATAATAGTTAGCTGAACATTAACTAGCTTGTTCGACATGTTGACGTGAAAAAGCACAGTTTATGATTTTTTATTTTTATATCCACGTCCTCACTGATATTTGTGTGTTGTCTGTGTGTCAGGGCGTGGCGATGGAGTCGGCGCCGTTCAGTAGGAAGCAGTGGTCGTCTCAGTCGTTACGCATCACAGCCAGGGAGCTGTCGCTGGTCAGCACTCGAGGGAAACACAACGCCATCGCTGAACGCTTCTCCAAGTGAGTAAAAAACATGGCTTCAACCTTTAATTCATTCTAAAAACTCACTACTTTGGTTGTTTCCGTCTAAATGCGCCCCCTGCTGGAGAACTTATGAAAGTGTCACAGGTTTTATGTTTCAATTTTCTATCATTTTATGTCAATAAAAACATATAAACTAAGGCAAAATAAAGATTCTACCATCTGACATTAAAAATTACTCCACAAAATGGGCATAGATTAAATTACAAGTTTCATTACTGACCATTATTTATTTATTTGTTTGTTTGTTTGTTTGTTTGTTTGTTGCTGTTTATTATTTAGTTAACACAAAAACATCAATCAAGTAATTCCAGTGTTAAGCACTGTTAAAATATTTATTTATTTAATCCTTAAAATTAATTCATTAAATGTAAAAGTTAATTAATTTAGAAATTGATCATTCATGTCACTTCATTCGTGTCATGTACTTCAGTAACCACACTTTTTTCTGTACTTAAGTATCATTTAAGAGATTTGTACTCTACTCTGTGTGTGTGTGTGTGTGTGTGTGTGAAGACTGGGTGGATTCAATGCTAAGGTGTGTTACGAGTCTCTAAGAAGTTCAGAGAAACCAGTTCATCCTGTTTTGTGGGGGTTTTTTTTAGAAATAATTTGAGTGTAGGTGAAAACATTTTAATCAAGAAACATTTAACTCTTTATGTTCAGAGGAATAACACTCACATACTCACACACACACATACACACACACATGACACACACCCACACACCCACAAACACACACACACACACCCACGACACACTGATGCTGCTAGTGCATGTCCTTGAGGAACTTCATGTTGAAGGTTCCATCAGTAGGCCTATCGATCAATTTTTTTTAAACTCAATTATTAACAATTTTTATAAAAACTACAGACTTTTTCTCTCCAGTGTAAATTTTAAACTCATTAGATTATTTGTTGTTTATTTCCCCAATGACTTAAAAGCCACCTAAATTAGCATAGATCTCATTACTTCAATAATTACAGTAAATATTTTTAATCACGGATGTGGAGGTTCATTATTTAGCTAAAATTTTAAAATTTATACAAGTGTTAATGCCTTAAATTGATGTATTCATCAATTAAAGCTTTAAATAATTAATGATTTAACCATTAATCATATATTTATTTATCTATTTGTTTGCTTGTTGTTTGCTTGTTTATTTCTTTGTTTTTTTTAACAAAGCTAGTTGTATTTATTGATTTTATTCATTCTGAAGTTCATAATTTGTGTTCTGATTTTTAACAGTCATGTTTAGGAAATTATTTTAATTACAGTTAAATACAAATATTTTTATTAAATATTTATATTAGAATATTAGTGTTAGGTCGTTTTTTCACTTTTAAATGATCACTTTATATAAGAAAATGTGTTTTAATCTATGTTTGACGTTTTGTTTTGATTTTTGTTTTGTTTTTTATTATAACTGTTCTTATGGCAGAACAATTCCTGCCGATCATTAAAAAATAATTTCTATTAATCATTACTGAGATGAATTGCGGATTTAAAACTTTAGAGACAGCTCTGACACAGTGGGAGAGGAAACAAACTATTAAATTAAAAATAAAAAAAACACACCTCCCAGTTTGTGATGTTTTCATTGATTTGGGATTTGAGCTGTTATCTGCTTCCTCCTGGTGGACAAACTGTGGAACTGCAGCAGGTTCTGAAAGTGCATTACTGCACATGTCCACATGTCCATAGTGGATTCACCGCTGCAGCTTTTCATGCATTTTATGGCCAAAATTTCTGCTAAAGTAAAATTCAAGCGTTTGCTTTCCCCACATTTTAAGGTTGGATAATCAGAGTTGTTCTGTAATTAAAGCAAAAATCAATATAATAATAATTTAACCTGTTAACCACAATTTTCTGGATTGGTGTCACTGTTACACTGCTCAAAATGTTATAATACCTTTGTGAATGATTTGTGTGAACAACTAACATAAGAACTTTCAATAATTTTAATTTTCCTGTCATTTTCTTTCCAGTTTAAATTTGTGAATGTTAGTGATAAGCAAATCTGTTCATATATTATGTTTTTTATTTGTTTTGTTTATCATAGTAAAATAAAATAAAATAATAAAAATATATATATTTTTTATTTTATGTATATATATATATATATATATATATATATATATATATATATATATATATATATATACACATACACACACCCATCATAAAAATGATATAAATGTCTGATTTAAAAATATTTGTTTGTCTGTTTGTTTGTTTGTTCTTTCAGATATCAGAAAGCTGCAGAGGAAACAAATGCTGACAAGAAAAAAATGGTAAGCGACTGTTAATACTGCACAATAATAATAATAATAATAATAATAATAATAATAATAATAAGAGTACACATACACTACAAAACAATAAATAGTGACATTTCTGCATGTAATGCGGATGGTGTGTGACATCACATAAAAACAATAAACATTAATACTCAGTTTATTTAGAAAGCAGGATTCTGTTACACTGACATCATAGTTACACTAAAATAACTCAAATATTCTTGTGATTACTGTGTTATTGTGTAGCATTTAGCATTTAGCACCATTGTTTAATAACGTTAATTTGCATGTGAACAAACTGTACTTCTTTTTTTTATAAACTCAGTTCTCCTCTTCTTTGGTGATTTTACGCACTTCCTCTTTAGCAGCTCCACGCCTCGTTCCTCTGTCAGATGAACTTTCTGTGTTTCATGGCAGATGTTCCACTTCCTGTTGAGTGAATTTTAATGAAGGTCAGAGGTTTAGGTTTCGGAGTCAGCTTCTTATGTTCTTTGTTGAAAGTGCGTAAATTACCACTTTATGGTTGAGGATTTTTGCTAAAGTAAACAGTTACTGCTTTCTGAGACACTAATATGATTTTACACAATACTCCGAGATACTAGTGTGACTTTACACATTACTCCGAGATAATAGTGTGACTTTACACATTACTCCGAGATACTAGTGTGACTTTACCCATTACTCCGACATACTAGTGTGACTTTACACAATGCTCCGAGATACAAGTGTGACTTTACACATTACTCCGAGATACTAGTGTGACTTTACACAATACTCCGAGATACTAGTGTGACTTTACACAATGCTCCGAGATACTAGTGTGACTTTACACGTTACTCCGAGATACAAGTGTGACTTTACACATTACTCCGAGATACTAATGTGACTTTACACGTTACTCCGAGTTACTAGTGTGACTTTAACCATTACTCCAACATACTAGTGTGACTTTACACATTACTCCGAGATACTAGTGTGACTTTACCCATTACTCCGACATACTAGTGTGACTTTACACATTACTCCGAGATACTAGTGTGACTTTACCCATTACTCCGACATACTAGTGTGACTTTACACAATACTCCAAGATACTAGTGTGACTTTACACATTACTCCGAGATACTAGTGTGACTTTACACATTACTCCGAGATACTAGTGTGACTTTACACAATACTCCGAGATACTAGTGTGACTTTACACAATGCTCCGAGATACTAGTGTGAGTTTATGCATACTAATATGTCGCCACAGTGTAAAACATTAGTGAGTATCACCCAACATTTCTGTAACCTGCTTTGTAAGTGTTTGTTATTTATATTTATTTACATATTCTTTATTATTTACATGTTTAAAGTTGATCATGTTCAGATAAAGGACTGGGCTGTTCAGAGAAGAAAGGGTTAATTGACTCATTTCCTGCTTTTGAGCTTCCACTGAACTTCCCTCACTAGTTCCCTTCCTCCCTCTCCCTCATTCTCTCTTTATCTCCCTCACCTCAGTTAATGCCTCTATTTCCCCTGCACTCTTTCTCTCTCCTTCTCTCCTTCTCTCTTTGCCTCTTTTTTCAGCTCTTTTTCTATCCATCCCATTCCCTTGTCCACTCTTTCCCTCCCTCCTTTTTATCTAAGTGCTTTGGCCGGGGGTTTCTTCTTACACGTCGGGTTTTTCCTGCCCGCTCTACATCTGGAGAAAATTTGATCACCGCAGAGAACAAGGGATAAAGTGGAAATAAAGAGAGGAGAGGAAGCACTTCATCTGTCCAGGTCTTTACAGTCATTTTCTACAGATGCATTTTGCTTGGATCTGTTTTTAATTGTTGAGAGAAATTGGCTGTGGAAACACAGTGTTTCTTTTTAATGACAGAATTGTGGCTAAATGGAAAGTTTTCTGTCTAGTTCTGCTTATTATCACTTCCTGTTTCTGAGGTCGAAATGATTTTTGCGTGCGATGTGTGGTCGAGGAGGACGGGATGTCAGTAAGCTGTGTGTGAGGACTCTTATTTGGTGCAATTTATCAATGCAGAGGTGATAAAGTGCTGAAACTTGTGTTTTATTTAAGTATTTTGTTTGTGTTTATTCACCAACAGCTTCATATGATGGCATTTAAACTCCTTTAGCCTTATGACGGATGAGGAGGATGTGCTAAATTACTTGAATTCAAACACCGTTTTACATCAAACTCATGTTTTGTTTTATCTGTTTTTGCTGATTATTATGATTATTATGATGATGGTGATGATGATGATGATGATTATTATTATTATTATTATTATTATTATTTACATTTTCTAGCCCATATTTTGCCATCATATCTTAATTTTTCTTTACCTCACACTCTTTTTTTTTTACATATAATTTTCTCAGCTTTCTTTTATAGCTTTAATATAAAAAAAAAAATCCCTTAATTTTACATCTTTTATATTTGTATTTTACAATTTCATATGATTTCTTTTCTTTTTATGGCTTCTTTCTTTATTTTGAATTGCTTTAAATATGCTCTTTTGGAAGATGATTCAGATAATATTTGCCAAATTCGTTTTACTACTTTTATATAGACTCATTTTGGGGCATGGCTACGTACGGTATGAGTTCAGGTTAGTGATGTCACTCAGCTCTGAAAAGAGCTCTGAACCAATCACATCCTCTATCCGAGTTATTACAGGATGACAGCGCAGCAGCTGAAAACCTTTTACTACAGGTGTTGCTTGCTACATTACCCAGCTAGCTATTGTGGTTGTCATGGTCACAGAGTATATCTGAAATATATACTGTAATGTGGGCAGATTTTGGGCTGCGGTTAAATAAATCAGTGAGGACATGAGGATGTACATTTGACCCTGAAATAACACTGCTGTGACTAATGTGAACCAGTTTGATAGTGATTAGCTAATCAGCTAGCTAAGTTAGCTAATGTTAGTGATATTAAGCTGTTACGGATGGCAGTTGGACATGTTTCTTCTAATTTGCATATTCATACATATTCATGAACCTGTTTATTTTAATCAGGATGAAGGTGTAGAGATGTTCCTTCACCTTCAGTTTTTTTTTAGTTTTTAGTTTCTCAGACATTAAACAATTTATGGTTCAACATCAATTTATTTTAATGGTAAAGAAAGAAATAAACAGGAAAACAGTAAAAAAAAAAAATTGAAAAGAAATTACTAGTCAGAAGTAAAATGAAATGAAAAGTGTAACAAAGCTTTATAACAACTAACAAATCAGTTAAACAAAAATATAAACAATATAATTAAATATTGTAGAATTTTAAAAATGTTTTATAAAGTATTTTACTAAAATAATTGTTCTCCTTTTTTTTTTTTTTTTTTTAACTTTTTCAGCTCATATTTTTGGCTTTGATATCCAATATATAAATATAATATTTATTGCTTTTCTGCTATTTTACAGTTTTTTTTTTACTATTTCATATGTTTTCTTTTTACCTTTATCACACTTCCTGTCTTTCTTTATGTCACATTTGTTTATTTTATTTTTGTTTATTTTCCTATAATTTTTCAGCCGGCCGAGAGCCTGCCATCTGCGGTCCGCTCAGGGAACCTGAGCGTGTTGAAGAAGCGCTGGGAGGAGAAGCGGCAAAACGCACCAGCTGGGACCACGCCCATCCCTCCAGCTGAACCTCGACCTCCGACTCGCTCCCAAAGCTTCAGACCTGTGAAGGTTCAGGAAGAGAAGAAGGCTGAGGTGGAGGAAGTGATGGAGACGAAGCAGGAGACGAAGCAGGAGATGAAGCAAGAGATGAAGCAGGAGATGATGAAGGAGATGAAGCAGGAGATGAAGCAGGATAAGACGCAGGAGATGAAGCACGAGAAGATGCAGGAGATCAAGCAGGAGATGATGACGGAGATGAAGCAGGAGAAGATGCAGGAGATGAAGCAGGAGAAAACACAGGAGATGAAACAAGAGATGAAGCAAGAGACAAAACAGGAGACAAAACAGGAGAAGGTGGTGGAGGTAGAAGACAAGGTGGAGGAAGAGCAGAAGAAGGAAATGGAGTTGAGTTCACTGTCCAACTCGGAGAAACCAAGCGTCGCTCTCAACAGCCTCAAGATGATGTTCGAGAAAGGAGAAACCAAGGTAATAAAAATATTATTCATTTATTTATATTGACATGGAATACAACTCCAACAGTCAGGGGTTAAAAGATCTGAAATTTTTCCATAAATATTCAATTATCTGAGATGGGTTTGTCTGAAGGTTGATGGGTTTGTCTGAAGCTTGCACTGGAGCCACGATGCTGGTGAAGTCAATCTCCATAAATAAAAAACATTTTCTGTTAATAAATACAAACTTTCAAATTTTCATTTATTCACTTTAAACAATTTGTACGAATTATCAGTGACGTTGTAAAGCAAAATTATATGTTTATGATAAAAAACTGAGCTTTATTATCATTGACCTCACTTCCTGCTTTACACTACAATTAAAATTTTGAGAAGGGGCGGAGCCTTGGAGGCGGAGTGATGCCAAGCCAAATCAGTGACTTTATTATTTTTTTAAAGGTCCTAGAGACATATCTAGCAGTGTTTTGATCGGACATTAGCTAAATAAATGTGTGTTATTACATCTGTAACCGTTTCTTCGTGTTTATTTACCGACTCCTTGCTCATTATAATGTATTATTTTCTATTCTGATAAAAGTGTCGTTCTTCTTCCTCTTCGCGTTTTGATATGCAAATGATCAAGATGACTCAATGAACATGTGACAGATTCGGCAACGCTCAACAAACCACACCTCGTCTGACAGATTATATTTGGGGATTAAGATGAAACTGCGTAAATTTGTCTGAGGGTTTGTTTTTATTTGTGAATGAGTTTGCATTTATTTCCTCATGAGGAGAATCGAGTATCGTTTACGGTTGCAGTTCGGTGATTTCCTGCCTTTCAGCTGTAAGTTGGTTTGTTTTCGCCTGTGGATTTAGACATTTTGCATACGTTAGATGAATTATGTCAGCACTTTGCAAACCAGATAGATGAGCTCATGGGCTCTGTTTATTTATAGGGAAATATCAGCCACACAATTGCATGGGTTCGCGCCAGTAAAAGCATACACGGGACATGAGTTCGCTCATGAAACGTGGAGTGTTTGAGATTATTTTGTGATTATTGCCGAATATTTGCCCATGAATTGGACATAAGGTTTAGGATTTTTGAGTTTTCTTGATTATTGCGGTGATTTTTCTGCAGACCTGGCAACACGGGGCCAATCATCATCAAGGTTCTAGGAGTCAATTCATTATGGCTATGAATGACTTCCTGCAGGTTCACACGCACATACTTACTTCCATTTTAATATCTGTTGAGCATTTATCATTGTTTCTCTTTTCCTCTGGACTTAGTTAATGAATGCAATGTGTTTTTCTGATCATTTCCATCAGCATCTCTCTCTCTCTCTCTCTTTCTCTCTCTCTCTCTCTCCGTCTCTCTCTCTCTCTCTCTCTGGTGTTATCCAGAGGTCAGGAATTCACTCACATTCCTCTCTCACTCTCTGATCCAGCTTTCCATCTTGCTGCCGCATGTATTGAAATAAATAAAGATAAGTGAGAGCCAAAGTTGTTTAATATTACTCGTGCTTTTGAATTCTTGATTCTGATTGGTCAGAAGCTGTTGATGAATTTACGCTGAAAATCACAGGTTTATACGAAAGCGCCCGTTCTATTCCGTTATAATTTCTATAGTCTCAGGAACTCGGAGGGCGGAGCTCCACTGATAATAATAATAAAAAAACATGTGGAACTGTTGATATGGCTTTTTGATACGTTTTGTTTTCTGTTATTATTCGCTTATTTAACATTTATGGAAGGAGTCTCCAGTTTCAGTGCTTTGTAACAGGTTTTATAACAGCACCACACACCGCTTTATTTCTTACGTATAAAGTTACAATAAACCATGTTTCAGGTTAGAGCATGTCTTGTGTTATTGGTTGTTTTTTTTATTATTGTGTTCATTCCAGTGAGTTACAGAGGTGTGGTTAGTGTGTGTGTTTTATTGTTCCTACGTTCCCCCTAAAAGTACCGTGCGTGTGATGGAGACAGTGTGTCTTTGTCTTCAGTCACACATTCACACACTTGTGCTCGGGCCCTGAAGAAAAAAATAAAACCCCGATTCACAAAGTGCTGATTGGATGATGACAGTCGAGGAAGTTTTTGATTCTGGATTATGTAACGTGAAAGATAGTCACGATTTGAAGCTTCAGATTCACACACACACACACACACACACACACACACACACACACACGCACACATGCACACACACACATTCCTGTTATAGCTGTGTGTGCTGATGCATTCTTGAAGTGATGATGTCATGTCAATGGTATACACACACACATTTTCCCCCCTGAACACACTCAATGCCCTGAGAAATTGAGTCTCCTGCTGATTGGCCAGACTCCATGTCTCCCTCTTTATCTTTTTATTTCTTGTCGTCTCTGTACACCAGATTAAGCAAACGGGAGCTGCTTAACATTCAGCATTCAGAAATCTCATAAAATAAAGCAGATTCAACAGATCAGATTGTGGTCATGATGATTTACTGCTACACTCGACAGTAAATAGAAGGAGTCAGTTAGGATGTCAGCCAACGATGGTTTAGTAATGATTTAACATAATTTAAATCCTCCTAATATTATATATTAGGATTAATTAGATAAACAAAAATGGACAAAAAAATCAACTTGCAGAAGTCAGCCAATTATTTGGGAAATTCATGGACCTGGCAACCTGGAGTATGGGACTTCATGGTAGAGTGGGTGGGGCCGACAGCATGGTTCATTGCTCAAGGTCATTCTCTCTCTCTCTCTCTCTCTCCTAAACACACACACACACACACACACACACACACACACACACACACTCACACACACTTTAATCCTATGAGACCAGACTTGTATCTGTTTTATTATAAATATTATAAACAGTTCATTAATATTATAAATAAACATTTGTTTTAAGAAAACAACAAATTTGAACTATTTTCATCTATAATAATTACTGATGCACAAGCTCCACCTACAGACTTTAGGCCACGCCCAATATCTGAGACTGATGTGTGATTTTGTCCATTTGTGCATCCATCCATCCATCCATGTTCCCATTTTCTGTACCACTTATCCTACTGGGTCCTAGGGAACCTGGAGCCTGTCCCAGGGGGCATGGGGCACAAGGCGTGGGACACCCTGGATGGGGACCATCACAGGGCTCACTCACACACACAATCACACACTTATTCATACACTACGGACACTTTTGGGCATGCCAATCAGCCTACAATGCATGTCTTTGGACTGGGGGAGGAAACCAGAGTACCTGGAGGAAACCCCCAAAGAACATGCAAACTCCGCACACACAGTGCCGCGGTGGGAATCGAAATCTACAAAGTGACGATAGCTTCAAAATGAATCAAATTTAACGTGTTTAAGCATCAAAATAATTCTTATATTGAGCACTGGATCAACCGATGAAAAATTTGATCAAATTTATCATTTTTCTTAGCTGTTAGAAGTACACTGTGGTACAGATTTATAAGATAATTGGCTGAATTATGCAATAATAAATACAATAGTTATAATGAAATAAATCTAAACAAGCAAACACACAAAACAAAAAGCATAGATGCAAATAACTGCTGACTAAAAATGACTAAAGAAGCTTATCATAATTCTTAACAGATGAGGATTAGTGTGTGTTTGTGTGTGTGTGTGTGTGTGTGTCTGTGTGTGTGTGTGTGTGTGTGTGTGTATGTGTACATATAATACATATTTATTGACCTCATAAACTTAGGTGCCTCACATAAAAATCGCATATTCACAAACACTACAGCTTTTATTTAAAGATCAAAAAGATAAGAATCTGTTAAAAAAAAGTAAGGAAAGTTACAAAAAGTAGTCAAAAATTAAATAATAAAATAAGCAAATAATCATGATGAAAAATAAAAGCATTGATAAAATGAAAAAAAAAATCAATTTTAAATATAAAGTATATAATTGAAAAACAACAGCTACAGTAACCATTATGTAATTGAAAGGTTCGTAAGATGTGTGTGTGAATGTGTGTGAACCCTTTATGAGGTCCAGAAGTCCTCATAATCACAAATTATACAGTATTTTCACAAAAACAGCAGTTTTCATTTAAAAAAATAAAAGAGCATAAGGATTTGCTTAAGATTAGAGTTGACAAGTTTAGGTGTAGAAATAGCGTTAAACTAGAGTAAACATGTCAATAGAAGGTCCGCACAAGGATAGGTTAGTGTCACACGTCCTCATAAGCCGTTCCTGTTTTTATATACACTGCGACTTTTATTTAAAAAGCTAAAAGAAATTAAACATTAGGTTTAGGAATAACATGAAGTTAGAGTAATCATTATGTCGATAGAAGGTCCTCACAGTCAAATGTCCTCATAATCACCCGGTTCTCACAAAAAAAATAAAAATAATAATAATAAAAAAATAATAATAATCACATGTCTACTGAAGTTAAGGTTATAGGTTAGGTTAGGTTTAGGTCCTCATAAGGAAATCCTACATGAATGTGTGTGTGTTATTTTTTAAACCCATGTTCATCATCAGGCTGCACATTACGTTAAAGTCGCATCAAGTATTCAGTGAAATGCGAAAGCATTTCTTCATTGAAATGTGAAATGCGAAAGCATTCTCTTCATAGTTTGCTTCATTTTAGCTACAAAAACTTGATCCAAATTTAATTTGTATTAAAATATCAAAGTGCAAGAACAAGCTTCCACTTTTCTTAACAAAGGACACTATGCGGTGCATAATTACGGAGGTTTATTTAACACTGACATGTGAAGAGCTTTCATTATCATGCTAATGCATGTAAAGACAAAAGACGTTTACTGTAGAGACTCGGATTTTCCAGTCGCTCTTTGTGATGTTAACAGTACTGAGAAGATAAGCCCTATGTGTGTGTGTGTGTGTGTGTGTGCGTGTGTGTTTCTTGGCTCAGAAGGACACAGGAAGACCCAAGTACTCCAGTGTCTCTGGATTCTCTTTTTCTTTCCACATTTTCTAGAGATTGGAATCTGATTTGGACATTTTTCAGGATTTAGATGTTAAATCCAGCTAAAGTTTTACAACTTCGGTGCTATAAAGTTTTATCAAGCTTCATTTTTTGACTTCTTTTCTGGTGACTTGAGAGTTTGCTTGTTGTTTTTTTTGCTTCATTGTTCAGGTACAGCATCAGATTTCAGTTTGAGCTTCATTGTTTTGGATTTAAACTGTAAATCTGCTCAAACTTTCATTGTTAAAATTTTTAAGCAATTTGCATTTCGAGTGTTTACAGTAGAAATCATAAAACGTGGTGCAATTTATAACTAATACAGCTTTTTTCTGTAAGATTTGAGAGTTTGTATTTGAACTGTAAATCTGCTCATTTTTTCAGGCTTTAAATATGATAAACAATTTACTTTGCTTGTGGCTTTTTTTGTAGATATTTTTTGGGATTTGTTTTGTAGCTGTTGTTCAGGTGTAGCATCGAATTGTATTATACTGTATATTAGCATCTGTGCTTCTATGTTTAAGATGTAAATGTACAAAACATTTCTGGAGTAAAATGATAAAATTACCTGAACTTTAAAGAACTTTTCAAACATTTAATACTTTGTTGTTCAGATACAGTATTCAGTAGCATCAGGTTTTCTGTACATTTGTTGCACCTTTCTGAATTGAAACTATAAATCATATAGAATTTATATTTGAGCATGATAACATGACAGTTTCAGGATTAGTTAAACTATATAAAACATAAAACATAGCATGGTCGGACTTATGTGATTAAAGTGTGTTTTTCTCCTCTCCACTGTTTAGGCCCGACGCATAAACAGCACTTCAGAAGACTCGGATATTCGACCAGCAGACAGAGGTACTGAAACAAAACTGCTGGTTTTATTAACATTCCAAATTTCACACTAGTCATTTGTTAGCCTGATGCGTTGTGATACGTTTAAATTGCTATATAAACATACGTATATTTATATTAATTTATACCATGGCCTGTCTGAATTCTCGATTCTGATTGGCTGGAAGGTGTGCGTTCAAACCACAGCAACGTACAGATACAACGGCCCAAAGAGGGATACAGCTATTGTAATTAGGAATGAACACCGGCAGAACACAAGCAGAGAGAAGACAACAAAATAAATTTAATAAATGTGATCATATCACACTACTTTATCTCTTTATCTGTGATAAAGAACAGGCAGAATTCTAGATATAACGACCAATGATTGTAACAACATGCCAGCAGAGTGCTTATACCACAGCGATTTACCGACGATTCCAATGTTTCATTTATTAATGAATGACATGTCACACATTTTAACAGTTTATAGATTTAAAGTTGTGGAAGTCTGTTTCTCACTTACATTAAAGCCTCTCTCTCTCTCTCTCTCTCTCTCTCTCTCTCTATCGCTCTCTTCCATTCTTCTCTAAACTGTCCTGACTCCAGTTAGACTATAATTAATAAATAAAATTGTTAATCAAAAAAATAATAGTTACAGTTTGGACGCAGTGTTGAAATATGTGTAAAGTGTGTATAGTGTGTTGACGTTTCTCGAACATCCTTGCGCAGGTTTGGCGTCTCTGGAGCGATCCAAATCTCTGAGGGTCAGAATGGCGAAGTATCAGGCTGCCGTGTCCAAACAAGAGACCCACAGTCCTCAGAGCTCGGTACGAGACAAACAAACCCCTGCCCTAATTTGGGGGGAGGGGGGTGGTGGGGGAATTTCTTAATGACGATTTCTCAGAGAAATTCTGCACTAACTAATTAAACAAGTCAAATTCTTTAATACAGAAAAGAATTTGTTGTGCAGTTGTTTTGTTTGTTTTTTATTTTTTAATGGGAAAGTCATATTCATGAACAGAAATGTCACACTAACATTGTTAATCATTAATAAAAGGAGATTGAGGTTAATAGAGATTGTGTAAAGGAGGCAACCCATATATAATATTATTAGCACTTATTTAGGGTGTTTGTATTTTATATATTTATAATTATGTACAATTAAAATGTTTAAGAAACAAATACAGTTAACTGAGCACAGCTAAATATATTGATTACATTTATTACAAATTCTCTTTTCGGACTGACTTCTTGTTGTTTTTTGGGCAAATAATGGATTAGCCTGACTAGCATTAAAGAGTTAGCTTGCTAACTGGTTCCTGCTCATTAGGAAATCTTTGAGAAGCTTTAAACATACCGCAGACGTTTATTCACCATGTGGTCTGGAATTTTTATGGTTTAAGAGTCTGAAAGCTGAACGAGGCGCTGAGTTACAGCTCTAATAACGTGCTGTGGATTCCAGGGCTGTTGCTAGCAATGTGTGTGGGGTTTTTTCCCCCTGTGTAATACATTTTGATAAAAACTCACACACACACACACACACACACACACACACACACACACAAACACACACACACACCTCCCTAGCTCTGACGAGTATAACTCAGGGCCATTTAAAGACTTGTTACTCAGAGATAGAACATTTTGTCATGCGTCTTTAGTGAGTTACTATTATTAAACATTGAGTTAATAAAAATGCTCTTGTTGTGATATTTACAGTCGACCCAGGCTGAGATCGAGGTCAAAAGCTCAGCGGTGGATCTGAAGGAAAATGCACCTCCTAGTGGTGGAGAACAAACTGAGAAAGAGGTACGACTGAATAAAAAACATTAATTTAACTGTTTTATAAAAGGTTACGTTTTTAATTCGTTATCTCATTTCATTCATATTAAATGTGACTAAAACTAATACTAATTGACATAAACATTTTAAAATTCAACATTGTGTATAGTTATTCTTTATAATAATACAGTATATGAAAATGTGAAATAAATATTAATATAATAGAAAAAAAGAAACACACAAAAAAACCCCAGAATAGGTCACCTTTATTACTTTATCCAGCAAGTGATAAACAAAATGCATTGACAGGAAAGATGGGAAATTGAACTTTATTCCAAACACCAGCTGAATAAAAAGAGGGATATAAAAATATAATATTAAGGTTTTTGTCTGGTTCGCACTACAAAGATTAAAATCTAATTTTATCTTCTCTTTTTTCACAGAATGCAACTTCAGAGTTGTTGAGCACTAAACCCAATGGTGAGTCACTAATTTTGATACCTTTTACACATTAATCACACTTGTTTTCTCTCTCTATTTCATGAATTAAATCATATTAATGCTTTTTGGTTTTAAAAAAATAAGGAATCAGATTTCTCTTTGCAAATAATAAAGATGCTAAAAACAGTACAATTTGCTCAGATGGTTCTCAATATTCAAGAATTCTTTATTTAAAAACGGAAACAGATCCATTTTAAATCTTTGTATGAAATTAAAATCTCTGGTGTTTCATGTCTGATATCTCAGTATGATTAGACTTTATAAATTACACAGATTTAATCATCTATACTAACATTTTCGTACTCTATTTGTGCTCATTTTTCGTCTTTTTTTTTAATAGGTGTGTTAGCTGATACAGGAAGTTCGAGCACTGCAGCGTCTGAGCCAGAAACCAACGACACTCCCAAATTTGTCCGGGTGAGTGATAAATGTATTATAAATGTATTATTGATATATTATAAATGTAATAACCTCATTGATAATGTCGTGACGTTAGTCGTGACGTTAGCATTCCCAGGGCTGAACATCTGGGGGCTCTAAGCAACTTACCCATGCACACACGCATGCACACACACACACACACACACACACACACACACACACACACACACACACACAAAAACCAGTCATATTATTTTATATGCAAGAATGAACAAAATTAAATTAACACTTCATTATCTTGGATGAGGGGAAAATCATTTAACAAGCAACAAAATAAAAAGACCTGAACATGAAATATATACAGGATAAATTAATTCTCTAAACAAGGAAATAATATTAAATAAATAAATAGATAGAGAAGATTGAAAAAAATAAATATCTATCCGGTCTGCCCTGGATCTTTTTCATGATCTTCTGATCTTAGTTACATAATTTTCATTATGTAAATTGCAGTTTCTTTTCTTTTCACAATACATCAGTTTGCCCCAAGACTGTCTGATACATACATACCCTTTTTTGCCAAATGGTAGGAAAGTGTATCTATTTTTAAAAAATTTTTTAAAAATCATGGCGCCCCCTGGTGGTCCGGCACCTCTAAGTGACTGCTAATGGCAAGAAACGGCGCTGAGCGTTCCTTCACATTGCAGTCATCAAATACATTTTTAACACTAGTTCTAATTTAACTGACTTTCAAATGGTAGATCGATAGTCTGTACATGCCACTTAATTCATTCACTTTATTCATTCATTTCTGGTCAATATTATTCCTGTTGTGGTGAATTTTTAAACCGTATTTTATTTTGTTTTAATTGATAGGGGCAGAAGTTTCGTGCTACTGTGCGAGAAACTTGCGTTGCTTGCCATAAGACTGTTTACCCGCTGGAGAAACTGGTGGCCAATCAACAAACCTTCCACAGCTCCTGTTTCCGCTGCGCTCACTGCAACACTAAGCTCAGGTGTGTCTGTAATGTTTGGATTGAGCTGGAATGATGATAACAGTGTTAAAATGAGTAAAGACTAATGACTGTAATATCATACAAGTATGACTAGCGTATTTATGTTCTTTGCTAGCATGCAGAGAAGTTTTAATATTAGCTAATATTAGAAAAATCTGAAATAATTTTTCTTTACATTTTTTAGCTTGGTCAACTTCGCCTGCCTGCATGGTAACATCTACTGCAAACCTCACTTCAACCAGCTCTTCAAGTCCAAAGGGAACTACGACGAGGGTTTCGGACACAGGCCTCATAAGGAACTGTGGACGGCCCGAGGTGACAACGAGGAGAACGAAGAGTCTGAAAAGCCAAAACCCACTTCACCTGACCCCATCCCAGTTAAACCACCCAGTTCAGAAAAAGTCTTGGATCAAAGTTCCACAGTTGAAGAAACTCCGATAGCGAAAGTCACAGATCTTACAACACCTCTGGAGACCAAAACTCAGCCACCAGTTAAAGAAGCGGAGAAACCTGCAGCTTCTGTGGAGACAAAAAAATTGAAAATCGCTTGGCCACCACGTACTGAAGGTTCCAATTCTGCTCTCGAAAGAGGAAAAAGCCCGGTTAGAGTTTTCAAGCTAAAATGGCCACCAGAGGAAGAGGTCCAATCCAATCTGGAGAGCACAGAGCGAGTGGAGTTGAAGTATCTGAGACGCAGTGCATCTCTCAAAGAACGAAGTCGACCTTTTTCCGTGGCACCTCGCCTGGAATCCACCAATCAGGAGCAACCACACCCCCTCAAGACCACTTTGGTGAGGTCTGGCTCTATGGAGCTCCGTTCAACTTCCAAAATTCAGATTGTCCAGAACAAGAAAGGTGATGAGAGCTCAGAAGCAAGAAAGTCCTCAGAGTCAGACCACAAGGCTTTAAATAGCAGTGAGGCGGAGGTTCCTCCAAAGCAAGAGGAGAAAACCAAAATCCCACAATCGATCCTGAAACGGTCACAATCAAACAATCAAAGGGAGGCTTTTGAGGACCAGATGGAGGCTGAGGAGAAACCAAAAAAACCCCTGGAACTTAAGAAAACATCACCTCCCCAAGCTGCGGAGAACAACAGGACGTCTCAGGATGTTGGTTTCTGGGACGGAGAAGAAGCAGAAGAATCCCCCACCATGGAGGAGGTGATCAAGAGGAACCGATGCTATGAAGATGAAGATGAAGAATTTGCTGAAGTTTGAAACCACGCATCCCTCAGGATCTCCTCAGACACTGAGAGCGTTATTAGAGTAATGAAAATTATTTTGAAAAAAGCCATAAATGGTTGCGGTGATGAGGTTTTTCTGCTTCTTATTATTATTATTTTATTTTCATCTTCATCATCTCATTTCCAACTGGATGAAAAAAAAAAAAAACAGATTATTTTATTGCCGGTGCTCTTAATGTCACCACGTTAATCCCTGTTTCGTTTTGTTTTGGTTTTTTTTAGAGCTGGAACAAAATGCTGTTTTTATTGTTTAGGGTTTTTAAATTTCATGCTTTCAGTCTTTCTCAGCAGCCCTATTGCAACCAAATTACTTTTTAATTTATATATATATATATATATATATATATATATATATATATATATATATATATATATATATATAAATAAAATATATATAAATATATAATATATATATATATTAGTTTTTCAAGGGTTATTTGGTTTTGGCTACTGCCTGCTATAATCCCGTAGTTGGTCCACTTGTCCAGAGAACCTTTAAATACCTCCAGCAATCACAAAATGACCGCTATTGTGGATGAATCTTTAAAAAAAAAATTACATTAAGAGTAGCTGCTATCGACCCCATTACTGCATCATATTTCTTCTCTCGGAGCATACTGAAATTAAACTTATGTCAATTAGAAGATCATAATTACTTATAATGAGAGCTGCAGGGATAAAACCTCAGTTTAACTTGACTTTGAATACACTAATATTCAGATTGTACTGTTAAACCATTGCATGGTCATAAAGGGAGAATAATAGTGGGCCTGAAGCAGAGCCTTGTGGGATGCCCGATTGTCATGATTAATTTATGATGCTTTGTTGCACTCTGGAAATTTTGAACATCTTGTAATATTAAGCGTAATAAAATACACAAAGCGCTACGTCTTGAAAATGAATATTTTAGAAATACTCACTAAAGAAGCTATGTTGCTGAAAATGCAAGGAAAAGTCAATCAGACGATCTCTTATTATGATGGTTACCAATATAACACAATATTATCATATTATAAACTGCAGCATTGTATAAATAAAAACATGCAGAAATATGATCATGTGACCAGGTGATGAAAACATCCAGAAACAAACACCATCATAGTAGGGCTAATTGCTAATTTCTTATTATCTATTTCTTAATTTTTTTAATTTTGCAGCAACAAATGAAACCGGCCAAATTATTTTAGACAGCAATATTTTTTTTATATAATTTTGTTGCAGTATAATAAACTGGAACTAAACATGTGGCAAAATATCTTTACTTAAAATAAATGCTTTTACAGTTGATATGTACGTTTTATCTTTCATATGTCAATGAGTCATGTTGCAGTTATGGCCATTTTACACCAATTCTTTATAATAGTTCTTTCTTATTTATACTTGATTTATTCTTTGCTTTCAAGACATGGAAGATTCTTTCTTTCTCTTTCTCGCTCTCTCTCTCTCTCTCTCTCTCTCTCTCTCTCTCTCTCTCTCTCACTCTCTCACACACACACACGCACACACACACACACACACACACACACACACACACACACACACACACACACTTTTAATCATGAGATCATGTTAACAGGAATATCATCTGGTTGGCTGAAGCCCAGCACAGTGCCTCTCGATTTGTCTTAATGATCCCTCTTAACTTTTAATGTGATTCTGCTTTTATGCAAATGTTTTATATTCTGTCCTACAATGAGACCAAACAAAAGTTTATCTGCCTTAAAATGTAAGAAACCTTGGTGAAGTGTAAGGCTTTAATAAATTTAATAAAATGATTTGAGAGACTGTTATTGCTGAGTGTTGTGTTTCCACTTACATCACAATTCAGTCCTTTGGCAAAACATTAGCACCTTAAATAAATTTTAAAAAAGTAGAATATAAAGGTAAATAATTATAGGAAATATAAAAAAATAATTCTAAAAAAAAGAAAGAAACCGAATAAATTCCAATTTACACACGTAATATTAATAATAATAATAATATAATGATAATAATGATACATACAGTATAATCTTTTATTAATGTATCTTACTTTTATAGACTCAGAACATATATATATATATAATATACTCAATAACACTTATCACATTAAACTTCCTGATGTAATGTTACAATTAATTAAATTTATAGTATTTTTTTCACCTTTCTATTAAATTTAACATATATTATTTCTTTTTAGTATTATTCTAGTCTTGCGACTTTATGATGCTTTGAGATTTGTACTCAGGATTTTAACAGAAAGTGTAAAACCACTAAAATGCAGGTATTTTATAAATACACAAGCTGGGCACTTTTGGGCACAAGAGGGCAAAAATGAGCTTATTTCCACATTTTCTCCAGCAGGTTTCTCGCTGCTGATACTGCAAATGATTCATTTACTTGCACTTAACATCACAAGTGTTGACAGAACATGCCCTATTTTAACAATTTATTATGTAATTTTAAAAACGTTTGCATCTAACTATGGATTAAGTATGAGTGACTGGAGGAATGTTTATTAACAAATTTAAAACAAAAAACTCCAGTGGTGCAAAAACCTTTGATTGGTAAAAAGACA
Organism: Ictalurus furcatus; assembly: GCF_023375685.1. NCBI lineage: Eukaryota > Metazoa > Chordata > Actinopteri > Siluriformes > Ictaluridae > Ictalurus > Ictalurus furcatus. The sequence continues at coordinate 11,560,846 of NC_071275.1, read as the reverse complement.
GAGATGTTACATTGGAAGCTTTATACTAAAATAAAGTAGCTAAAAATAAAACGATTTCCTAAATATTTTTCTCATAAATTCCCTCCATTAAGCACTACACTTTTAAGGGTTCTTCAGTTGTCCCTCTTCAGGAACTCTTAAATGTTCTAAGTAGAACCCTACAACAACGTGTTTTCCTATCAGAAAAGCTAAGAACCCTTGAGGAACCATTGGTAATCACCTGAAAAAAATGATTCTAATAAAAACTAATTATTCTAGTAAACATTTCCTCCTTTAAACATTACATTTTAACAAGTTCTTCAGTTGGCCCTCTGAGAGAACCCTTAATGCGTTTCAGCAATGATTCCAAGTAGAAGCTAAGAACCCTTAGTAACTAAAACCCTCACCTGAGAAAAAATCTAATGGAAAATAATTCTACAAAAATGTTTCTCCATTACAAACAGTACACCTTTCAGGGTTCTTCAGTTCCCTTAAATGTCCCATATAAAACCCTAGAACAGAGAGTTTCCTTATGAGAAAGGGTTCCATATAGATCCCTTAATTATCCAGGGAACCCTTAAAGAATCCTTGAAGAACCTTTTTTGTACCTATTAACAGGGTAAGTGTGTGGTACAAACTCCAAATTATTCCTCACTATTTTCCGCTTAATAAAGAGGCTAAAATTAAAGGTTTTTAGCCTCTTAAAAATGTACTTGGAAAACTTTATTATAAAATCACTCAGTTTTAAGGTTCTACAAAGAACCTTTGAGAGTTAACTAAAGTCATCACCTGAAATATTTTATTCTAATACAACTTTTCTCCATTAAACACTACACTGTTATGGGTTCTTCAGATGTCCCTCTGGGGGAACTGTTAAATCTTCTGTGCAAAACCCTACAACAAACTGTTTTCCTTTTAGAAAGGTTTAAAAGCAGAACCCTTTTTGGGGGGAAGATATGAACCCCTAAAGAACCCTTAAAGAACCCTTACTTACTAAAACCTTTGCGTAAAAAAAACACTCCTCCATAAAAATTTTCCTACATTACAAACAATACACCTTTAAGGGTTCTTCAGTTGTCCCTTTGGGGGAACCCTTAAATGTTCCATGTAAAACCCTATAACAGAGAGTTTCCCTATGAAAAAGGGTTCCAAGTAGATCCGTGTGAATGTACTTGGAAAACTTTCTGCTATTGTATTGTTTTCTGTATTGTTGTAGGGTTCTACAAAGAACCTTTGAGGGTAGCGTGGTGTTGACCCATAGACATCCTGTAAGAGTTAATGATGACCCAGTCCTAACCTCGCAGCAGCAGCTTTGAACTCGTCTCCAGGTGTTTGTGGTTTGATGAGATTAAAGGCTTTCTCCATGATCAACCCTTTACACTTTTTTATTTCAGCATTGATTTGGCATATAATCAGTTTTTGAGCGTTGGCCTCGGGAAGCCACCAACATGTACGGCTCTCTCGTTTTTATTTTCAGCTAAGAAGTGGAAGCACATCGTCTCTCACGTTATTTTAACCTTTTGATCCACTATTAACTGAGATTGAGTTTAAATCCAGGTGTGTGGCTGCTGGAATTACGAATGTCAGCAAGCGTTTGAAGCATTTCATTTGTGCTGTCTCAGGATTTCCCAGCTTTGGGAGGTGAGTAAGGCGGCCTGGCAGGTGTGTTACCTCCCTCACGTGTACACTACAACCCAGTCTCACGCTTGCAGCTTTGGTCTCACGCTACTTGACCACACCTCATAATGAATCACCAAGAGACCCCAATTAAGCCTCTTGCTCTTTACAATTATCATCTGAGCTAGCATGAAACAGTTATCACCGATAAACTGGAACACTGATAATCTGATCATTACCTGTTTAGTCACATGGTCATGTAAACCAGGTTAAAGCCGGTTTCCAATAATCAGACACACCCTCCAAACGTTAGCTAAATAAACAAAGCTGTACGGTTTCATTTCAGTGAAAGTGTACGTGAAGGCATTAGGCTTTTTGTAGCCAGTGTAATACAGAGTTGCTAATAGTTCATGAAGTGACCAAAATATTCAGGTTCTATAATCAGAACCTTATGTTTGCTAAGTAACTAGCTTTTGCATGACATAACGTTATTAACTCAATATTATTCAAATATGACAAATAATACAAAAATGCTACTTCAGATAACTCAAATACTAACTCAAACACTACCTCAAATAAATACCAACTCACATAACTCAAATACTAACTCAAATACTACCTCAAAAAATACCAACTCACATAACTCAAATACTAACTCAAATACTATCTCAAAAAATACCTACTCACATAACTCAAATACTAACTCAAAGACAACCTAAAATAAATACCAACTCACATAACTCAAATACTAACTCAAATAACTCAAATACTAACTCAAATAAATTTACCAACTCAAATGCTAACTCAAGGAACTGAAATACTAACTCAAATACTACCTCAAATAACAACTCAAATAACTCAAATACTACTTCAGATAATTCAAATATTAACTTAAATAGCTCAAATAAATACTAATCCAAATAACTCAACTCAAATAAATCAACTGAAATAACTCAAATACTTCTTCAGATAACTCAAATACTAACTCAAATAACTTTACCAACTCAAACAGTCAAACAGTACCGCAAAATACTAATCAAACAGTAATCAAAATAGTAATCAAACAGTACCTCAAAATACTTACAAAAATAACTCATATTGGATGTATATTAAAAAAAAACTCAAATACTACTACAAACACTCAAATACTGAATCATGCAACTCAAATACTAATTATTCAAAGACTTTTTTTATTACCTTCTCTTTCATCAAAATGTAATCTTTGGTTTATGCTCATTGCTAGCCACAGTGTTGTTCCTTTGATTAACCCTAACCCTAATCAACATGTTTTGTACCATGGCAAATTTATAACCAATTTTATTTGACTTTGCAAAAAAATAATGAAGCAGATGCTACTATATCGGAGAGAGCAAGAGGTCATTATAGTAACGGCTTCCTGATGAAAAATCGAGTTTCCTGTTCCATCGTTGAAAGTAATCGCACATCACTCTGATATTGATGAAACATCTGTGTGCCGTCTCTGGATTCTGATGGACTTCACACTGCCCACAAGTCCATTTTCTTTTTCTTTTTTTGCTTTTCTATTTTATGTTTCTCAACTCTAAAAATTATATCAGACCTCATATCCGCCTCTTTTACAAATATGTATCAGTTATATATGCAGTATTTCATTACTGTTTAATCCATTTAATAAATTAACAGTGTAACTAGTTTTTTAAATGCCAAAAAACCTTGAAATGCCTACCAAAACATCTAGCAAAATTCTAGCAAAGTTTAATTAGAATAGAAAATGAAACTTACTGAATAGAAAATACTTGTAGATTTATATATCTCTTTCTATTTATATGCCTATGAAAGTAAATTCTTTTTATTAATTAGTGAATTTTTTATTTCATTTATTTTTATGCCCATGCTGAAAAAAACAATTTCCACACAAAAAGTTTTAGTAAATTAAACTAAGCATATTTTAAGGAAGGTTTACTTTTAATAAACGTTACTATCAGTTTTCTTTTTTAATGCCAACGTTACTCAAACTTGAGTTAAATTCCATAAATAAAATTAACTACATGCTCTCAAATGAGCTACATAAATGTCAACACTGTCAAAAGTCCACATCTTCTATAAGGTATCATTACTATTAACTGGCCACTAACATTGTAAAGTTTATTTTTTTAATTACTAATAATATAAATAAGCTGGAATATATATAGAGTGTGATAAAATAAAAACCCTGATGGTTTTAGTCGTCACCTGAGTAGAAAAGTATTACTTTGCTGAGAAAACACCTTTGGAAAGCGGTCCAGAATGTGTGTTTGTGTTTACACGGCTATCCTGTCCGTCATTTTACAGACACTCCCTCAGATGCCTTCACTCCGCCCCCTGCTAACATGCTAATACTGCAGCTTAAAGCTCATAAGAGCTTATTATGAAGAAAAAATGACCACCTACTTAACTGGTAGACAGCTAATATTGACAGATTTTGAGAAATCATATCTAATGTACCTTTAAACGGTTACAACCAGTATTAGCGTTCCACTGAGTAAACACACTTACATCAGCCTTCATAAAGACTGAACTGGTAGAACCCAAAATAACTACATTCCCAAAGAGGGTGAACCAAGAAAACTTTACTGAAACACTTGATCCATCAAAACATTTCATACACAACAGCCTTTGAGCTTAAAGCTCAGACCTTAAACACAACCCATCAATAATGCTCAAAATGAAATCAGTTTAAAGTCTAAACCTATATGCAAATCAAGTTCATAAACCACACCCCCACTTTAATATTCAGTTGGTTCAAGTAAACATGACTTTTTGTTCTAGTTACATGAGCACTTGCAAAATTATACGAACTTTAACCCAGTAAAATAAGTAAAATTACTTTTTTTGTCATGTTTTTTAGTGATTTCTTTTTGTCATATTTACTGAACAATTTATTTGTTTGTTTATTCTTGTGGGAATATTATATGGTACAAGTATAATACAAGTTAAATAACATTTTGATGTTAGTCTATTAATTAAAAAAATTTGACATTCGTAAATGTGTAAACCTAAAAAGTTTCCTTTTTTTGTTTTTGTTTGTTATTTTTGTGGGTATAAGTATAATACAATTTCAATAACTTTTTTAAATGATGACGCTTAATTAAAAAATGTTTCCGCGTGCATTTTTTTGTATGATTAATTTATGTTCCCAAGTGATTTTTCAACACAAAAAAGTGCAATTCTATAAGTTTATTTTAACTTTGTTTGTTTGTTTGTTTGTTTGTTTAATCCTGTGAGGATATTATATGGAGAAAGTACAATACACCTTTATAAATGTTACACACTTAATTAAAAAAAAAAAGTATTTTCACATTGATGATTCTGGGTTGTGTTTTTCCCATGTAAACATTATGGATTTAGATTTTATTTCAGGTTTTATTTTCACACAGTTTACATGACACATTCAACATTCACAGTCAAAACTGCAAGGGAAACTCCTATTTTACACAATGGGGACTTTTTTCCTTTCTCTTTTTTTTTTGCTCTTTTTTTCCTCCACAGTGGGCCCTTTAATTAAAAAAGTATCACTCTTTGTTCACAGATGTTTTTTTGTTTGTTTGTTTTTTTTTGTTATGACATCCATCACTCTGTGAACCTGCTGACTGATTTACTTTGTCTGGCCCCATAAAATCTGTTTCGGAAATCAGAACAATGGATTTCATTGAAGTCACTATTGTCAGTGAAGTTGTGTAAAACCACCGTGGATGAATGATGATAATCGTTCCCCTCAGGACTGAAAACATTAAACACAGGATTAAATAATCTGTTGATAGCTTTAGAGGTTTTAAGCTTTTAAGCTTGAACATAAAACCCAATTCAGCACACAGAGCGTGTTCATTGTATTATTCCAGGAAAAGTCGATATCTCATTACACGCTGCGCTCGCTGTGAAACGCTGCAGGCCAGATTTCCGTCACAGATTTGAGTCGATCGGCTTCTGTCATCATGATCAGCAACAATGGATCCTCTTTTTACTGCTGAGCAAATATAAAACCACGAAACTGCAAACCCAGATACACGCCAGCAGAGGAACTCTCTATAAATGGTGTAAAATCGAGGAGATGCGTCATCATCGCTCTGTATTATGCTTTGTTGATAAGCGTGACTCTACCTGAGTAACTTTCACAGGACCATAATATTTTGAAAAATAAAGGACGCAGAATCATTTATTGATACGTTTTAGCATTAGCTTTAGTATTAGCAAATCATCTAGCAAAAGTTGACCTACTGACCTAATGCTATATTTCTGTGTAAACTAGTCAAATAATACATTAAGTCTAACAGTCGGAAAAAGGAGAGCCTAGATGAAAGCAATGCCTTTTGTTTTGATGGAATGCTATCACTCTTTATCACTAATTTCCCCTACAGTTATTTCTTTTGTGCTTTTAAAGCTAAATAAAATTAATTCAGTTGTGAGCAGCATTGCGTGAAAGAGTGCTTTCAAAGCCACAGGTTGTGAAACACTATCCGGTTAGGGTTAGGGTTAAAGTTAGGCGCATGCTGGCTCAAAGAGACTGATCCAGACCGGTTCTCAGAGAGGAACATGGCTGAAAAACCCTCCATGGAAGGCGGCTCTCTGAGCTGGGCACGAGCTTCCATGCTACGCAAGTTCAGTTTCAGAACGAACAATTTCAGCTGCATCTCCATGTCGTCTCCATGAGTGCATTTTAGGAAATAGCGTAATATGACACAAATATTTATTTTGCACATTCCTTGCACCATTTGATTTATTTTCATCGTTAACAGTGTAGCCGGAAAAGCATTGAAGCTGGAAATATACTTACGTAGCCTGTGTGGTTCTTTTCTCACGTTTATCAGCATTTAACTGCTCTAACAAAACAACCTAAAAATAGCCTTTTCTCTTGTGTACGTGCAATTGAGTTTGAGCAGTTCCAACTTTGAAACCGCTCGCATCACAGACCCTCGCATGGCGATGACAACAACAAGAAAAAGAATTGTGCAGCCCCATAAACTAAACTCTGAAATGTTAGGCACATGGCTACGAGCAGGCTGGAATGTGGTTTGATAGCTGTTACCTATTTTTGTGAGTAAACTGTTTACCTGAACCGTTTCCTGCACGGCCAACACAAAGCGAATTAAATGACAATTAAGCATCTGCTTCCAAATGACCCGGACATGACTGCGCTTTCATCCTAAACACATTACATCACCTGCAGAACAAACGAGAACCAGTGAGCTGAGAACATGGTCATGCAGCGATGTGAAGAACCGAATGACACCAAATTTTTTATTCATTCTGTGAGTTAGACTAAAGCTTGAAAAAGACAACGGCTTGCGGAAGGAAGAAAAAAAAAGGATAGTCAAAGACATTTCAGGACTGTGTAAAGTGTCATTACCGTTTGAGAAAACTTCAGTTTTGTTTTATGTATTGTTTGGAAGCATACCCAGACCATTGTCACAACTACATTGATTATGTTCAAAGCATATCAATAGACGTCAATAGATCCCTAAAATGGTGAAATTCGTTTACTTGGTGAAGTTTTCTGTGAGTAGAAATGTGTTTATGTAAAGTTTATGGAAGGAGTCTCCAGTGTCAGTGCTTTGCAACAGTCCAAGGTAAAGCTGTAACTTTTTTTCAACATCTTCAGGACAGACGAGTTTACACTTCGTGGTTTCTCGGTAACACGACAAGCTCTGTGTTTTTATTTTTGTCTTATTAACCTCAAGAGTGAGAAAAAGAGAAGTGGGTGAGGGAACGACTGTTTAAAGCTGCGATAACTTAAGTGAATCATTGGCAAATTGCTGCGGTGTTGCTGCAGTAACCATGGTGTGGTAACAGTAACTCCGCTTCATCTCACCACAGCATCGTTGATTATCTAAATGTTTTATTCCCTATGTGTCATATTTCTAGGTTTAATCTTGGTCACACATGACATTCCTGGAGTTTTGTGTGTCAGAATCATGGATAAGTGAGACACGCCCCTTTTTTAAAGGTAAACTCCACCCCTATGCATGCATCAAGTCTAAACTTTGAATACTGATGTGCACAATTTCAATATTAGCTCCTCACTATAAGCAGTGTTTCTGGAACTCTTTCAAGACAACAAATCATAAAACAGAGGAGACTGTAAAAGGAAGTGAAAGGTCAAACATTCGGGCATCTTTGGAGATGTTCGGGGTTAAAGGCTTTGTTTGGTGGCTCAGCCAAAAAAACCCAGAAAAACAGGTTTCTGCTTTGAGGTCCATCACTAAGTGTCTCATATCCAAAATCAGACACGCAGACAGTGGGGGGAAAAATAAAACCTGATGAAGAATTACTGTAAAGTGGCATCTCTCACCACCCTTCTCTTCCATCCCTCCCCCCACCCCTTTTTTTCCAATCGTAGTATAAAAACAATAATTATTCTCTCTCATTTTCACACTCCTTCCATATCTCGCTCTTATTTCCTTTCCCTTCCTGTCACTCAGACGAATGTTTTCCTTCCCTGTTTCAGTCGTTTGATTTCGTCCTGCTTGGTTTTCCATTTTTAATCTCCTTTAATGGGAAAACAGAGAAAACCCGATTAATCTTCACCACACCTTTGTACTCAATGTTACATGGGCTTGACCCAGAATCTTTTCAAGCCTTCGGAGGATGGCGCAGACAGATCCTTAAATCTCCAGCTCTGATGTTAATCACAGATGGGAGGTGTGGACAGGACACTGATTTGTTTTGTTGACCCGCTGCCCTGGCAACTGCTCTCCGTAATTATGGCTTCACCAAATATCATGAAGAGAGAGCGAGAAAGAGAGAGAGAGAGAGAGAGAGAGAGAAAGAATGGATGCCAGTGTTCAGGCTTGCGGCTCGTCATGGCGTGACTGGTAGCTCTCGCTGCTTCTCTCTGTGCTACTAACACACTTTGATAATCCACTGATTGACAAGTTAATGGTGCTAATCAGAAACAAGTATCGCTGTGTAAAGTGAAGATTTTAACATGTCGCTCAGAGTGAGGGATGACCCTTTCAGCCTGGCCAAAACAGACAAGTAATTATAATTAATTTTGTCTAAGTGTGTGTGTGTATACCTTTCACACGTGGCATCTCTATAACCACAGTCTCTAAGGAGTTCCCAAAATCTGTCCAAGGCTTAATAAGTGAACTCCCTGCTAATTTTCATGGATCAAATAACTAAATTAAATTCTTGAATTCCTCGGGCTCGGCAGAAGGGTTATTTTTAGTAAGGGTACTTTTTTGTGTGTGACACGAGTTGAGGTCAGTGGCTCCACTGCTGAACAGTGTAATTCTACCTCGCCAGGACGGCATTAGCATTTTAGTGCCAAGGGAAACAATCTGTGTTATTCGTGTCAGTCCAGTGGAAGCTATTATAATTGAGAATATTATTTGAGGAAAAATGCATCACGTGATGCTCCAGAAATGCGATACAACCTGCTTGCATTGCTCCTTTTTGAACATTATCAAAGAAGATCGTTATTTCCTAATATGGGTATATTATACAAGGTTAAGGTTCACATTAAACTTGAGGAGAATGAAATTTAATTGGAAATGAAGCATTAAAATTGAAACACTTATAAAGACTGTCTCTTTTTAGAGGATTATAAGTGACATGACCTCAATAATTTCTTAAAAAACTTTAGAAATGTTCCTTTTGCCTTCTTAGGTTGCTTTTAAACTTTCACTCATCATTTGGTCTAAAATGTTATCTGGCGTAGTCAAAGTCTGTAATTTAATTCCAAAAACGACTTTAATGTTTACGTGGGGAAAGTTACGAGTATTCAGAGTTGTGTTAGACACATGCTCAAGTGGATTTTCTGAGCTCCACATTCAGATTATTAAAATCACCTGTGTGCAGTTCGCACCTTTTGAGGTTGCCAGATGTTTGTTTGAGTAGAAGCAAGACAGGGCTAAACACAAACACTTGCCTTTAAACCCACAAATAATCATATGCTTTCAGCTCATTTTAATTTAATTCATAATTTTTTCCATAAAAATATATGTCCTTGAGATAAGCATTGTCTTTGAATAATTTCTCTGATTTCCTCAGTTTATGCACTTTATAGCAGAGAATGCTAATACCCTAGGGTTAGGATTAGGTTTAGGGGTTGGGGTTAGGGTTATGTTAGGGTTAGGGTTGGGTTAGGGTTGGGGTTAGGGTTAGGGTTGGGGTTAGGTTTAGGGGATGGGGATGGTTAGGATTGGGTTATGGTTATTAATTAGATGTGATTCGGTGAGAATACATAGATAAAATAAATAATAAATACATTTTCACCATGAATGGCATTCCATAGTTTCTAAATGTAACATTCTGAGGCTACATCAAATGGTCAGATAGTGGCACTGCAGTTACTGAGATACACCTCTGATTTAGATGAACCCCGTTCCCGTGTGCATAACTCTCACGTAACTTGTGATAAATCTGTAGTCATATCTGTCTGAGGGTTGAACAGCAATGAGCAAAATTTCAGCATTAAATCCTCACTTCATTCCTAACTTAATATAGGTGAACCCCTAGATTACCAGCGTTACACCACAGCTCTGCTGGGTTCTGGATTGTGATTGGTCAGAAGCTGTTGATGAATTTTTAATAATAGCAGTTTCTGACAGTAGCACAGCTGCAAATCACAGGATTATATTATTGCGCTTGTTGTAACGCATTATCGTTTCTATGGCAACAGCATTCAACTTTGCTGTGGCAACAATAACTCCACTACACCACCCCGTTGTCGATTATTTTCCTATAACAACACCACACGCAGTGTTTTATTCCATATGTATCCAATATTTTGGGTGTTTTTGAAACTAGATTAAGAATCTCCATGTAAGGTGTTATTCACGAAGACAGTATAACTCGCTTATTCTTTAAAGATGTATATTGTTTACTTAATTTGACTGCGATGACCAGATCCAACAACGTGGGTGGAAGTGCAAGTTTTTAATCACAAAATTTCTAGCAACTGATTCCAACGCAGTAAAGTGAAGCAAGGGAAATGTAAACACATTAACCTTAATGTTCAGGGTTCGCGCACTTAAGGACAGGCCAAGATTTTGCAGTGGATAATGGGATGGCAGGAGAATTAATCAGAGACAGGTGTGGATAATGATGAATTGGGCGATACCGGAGACGTGAAGGTCTCCAAGGGGGTGTGACACATACACTCCAAATATCACTCGAGTAAAAATTAGGAAGCATATTATAACTTTTAACTTAGCATTTTTAAGAGCAGGATATCTACACTTCTGTAAATCACGATCGAATATTCACATAATTTCTTCTCTTTTTTTTTGGTGTTACAAGGAATTTATGCAAATGAATTTTTTCATGAGGTGTCCTGGGTTGCCCTGGATAACTGATAAAAATGTTCCTCTAGCGCAATGACAAAAAAATGAAGAAAACATTTCAACAAGTTTCCCACCCAAAGATTATTCTCAACGCTTTCAACCTGTCTGTTGGGAGTAACATAAATTACAATGTGTCATCCACGTACAAAGCAGTACTACGTCATGAGAAATATTGCTAACCGCAAGAGATAAACTGCAGGATGCCATGTCATAGAAAACACAGGTTTAAAAAAAGTCAGACGGTTGTGGTTTCACATTCCTTTAATGACCATTTTCCTTAGAAATAATAGAAAGAATCAGACCTTTGTTGCAGGGGTCTCTGTTTCGGAAGTGACTCATGCGCCCAATGTTGCGACTTGTCCTGATTTCCCTTTTCTTCACTTCCTTTTTTCTGCATTACATTTTGTGTCACTCCCTTATGACAAAGATTTATGGCAAAAGTCAGGCTAACTGATTCCTCCACTAGGAATGTGGAGTGGATGTGTGACTCAGAAAGGAGAGCTTTAGGGAGCTGGGTGAACACAAGCACAGCTGAATGGCTCAAAGCAAATTTGCTTGCATTCTCAAGTCAGGGTTGTGGAGTAATTACTGCCAGCTTCCTCAACAGCTAACCGCTAATTTGTGTCCTGTGTCATACAGGATTTAAAGCCCCAAAATCAAAAGGTTAAAAAAAATACAGTATAAACATTATATTGACAAGAATTTTGGGATTTATTGTAGGGCCTCATCAGAAGCAGAAGTAAATTTGTCACACTGCATTTCTCAACACGAAGGTTGTTAATTGAGCAACGCTGCTTCAGTGTTTAAGTTTCTGTGGTATTGACCAGATCAATCCTGCCATGCACGGTTTGAAGATTTCCCTACTGTTGACACAACTGATATAGCTAACCAGATAATTATTAAGCCCTATAGAGTATAATGAAGGATACTCTAGGACTAGAAGCTATGGTTGTATTAAGCTCCTTTTGTGAAAGATCAGGTGAACAAACGTTGATCTAAAGTTCATGTTGGGTTTTGACCACAAACACAGAATTTTGGCAGTTTCCCTCCTTTATCCTGGAGTCTTCTCAGAACCCAAATTACTAGATAAAGTGCACACTGATACACTCGGAAAAATGAGTCATATTTCTGTGACTAACACTTTCATACACAAAAAAATGCTTGATGTCTTGAACCAGTTCCCAAACCGCTAAACCAGAGGTTCTCAGCACAGTCCTCAGGAACCCCCAGTCAGTGCCTCATTTTATTCAGTTCTAGCTTCAAGCACACCTGAACCAGTCTCTTTTTGTCAATCTTTTTTTCTTTTTTTTTGCAGTCTCCTAAATTTTTATTGTTTTGGTTTCTCACAGCTTTGTTCTGTGTACTGTCGTTGGGAGTTTTGCAAGGTCTTCCCGTCTGGGTTTCTTCTGGGTTCTCCAGGTTCTCCAGAAACATGCCAGTAGCTTGAATGGTTATCATAAATTACCCCTAAGTGTGTGTGTGTGTGTGTGTGTGTCTGTGTGTCTGTGTGTTTGCGTGTTTGATAGGACTGGTATCCTGTACAAGGTGTATTCCCACCTCAAATCCCATGCTCTAATAAGAGTAAAGCAGTTACTGAAAATGAAAGAATTAATTATTAAACAGCGCGGCCAGGACTCTTTCTAACAGGATTTAACCTTTAAGCCTCAATGAAAGAGAAAACCTCTTGGCCAACATAGAACTGTCTAAGAACTGTCACAAAATCATACAAACAAATTGAAAAATGTTATCTTTATTCAGTCATCTCACAGAAGCCAGAGTCATGATAAAAGGTCATGACGAACATCTCAGGGCATCAGCTTTTCTCCCAGTGCCCTCTAGCTGTGCTTATAAAACCGGTGAAACTGCAGACAGGAGCTTGGAGGAGAGTCCGGAAGAGAACTATCATCAAACTTGTAGTCATTAGGTCACAGGTTCACTACTTCAGCCACTAGATTAGCGTGGGCTTGATTTTACCGATGCAGAGATTTTTTCAGTGATGAGATTATCAGAAAAATGGTACTAACCTGTGGCTCTCCTTTTTGCTCAGAAGGTATCCTTATCTTACCTTACGTTCACGAAGAAACATAGATATAGTGTACTTTTAAGATTTAAGGTAAATAATTAGATCATAATTACCTTTTAGTGCAATATGCTATATGCACCTTTCTAGGTAAAAGGTGTATGCTTGAGGGTACGACTCCAGTGAGAAGGCATGGTACAATTTAAATTTATTTTCTGAGAGTGTTGGACTCAATTGTTTTGTCCTCATTGTGCCTCTACATCTGTAGAAAGCCCTGATGCTAATAAAGTGAAGTTGTTTCTGACCAAGGGATTGCAAAAAAAAAGTCTTAGTATCCAATGCTATCCTTTCATGATCCCAAGACTCCTTGATGTCAACAATGAAAGAGAAGATTGAGGATGGACTGAAATATGGATTAATTTGATCATCAACCTCAGTGGCATCTACAGTGTATGTGTTTGTTCATTAGACAGTAGAATGGTTTGTTCCTGTGAACTAACTGTGGACTTAAGGATGTTAACATACACCAGCATCCCTCTCCTTTTGACCAGTTACAATAAATCCATTGTTAGATCTCTGGAAGATGTGATCCTCTGAGCAATACTGAATAATTACGAGTACCCTATCATGCCGTTAGGTCTTATCAAGGAACGGTCCTTCAGGAAACCAACGGTCCTCCAGGTCCTCCAACAGGTTTCTCATGCTTTTCTCAGGACATTCTCATCTACACAGTGTTCGTGTGCTCACTTGAACCCTTTCAAAATCAAATAAATAGACACATATTCACTGACTGAAATGTCATGGTTCCAGGAATGTGGTGCAACATTCAAGACAATACAAGACCCATGTACATAAAGTTTAAATATTACAATTATAAGATAAGACCAAGGTACAAAACTACTCAATACACTCTCAGAAGAAGGTCAAGGTCAAGTATAAAACTGTAACTGGTCCTACAATTTGTCCCTCTGGGGAGTTTCCTTTTTTCAGAGATGGTAAAATGTATTTTTACTACAACTACATTTCTAAGAGTTTCCTACACAACAGCAGCAACAGTAACAAGGTTGAAATACAAATCAGAATTCTGAACAAAAAAGGTTTAAAAGGTTTACTGTGCAAATATGCATGCCAGGGTGTGTCGAGTTTAAAAAGCATGACCTGTCTTGTTTCTCAAGATTCTAGCAAAGACACCAATGTGCTTTTCCCTGATCAATTTCTCCAGACTCAGGACATAACCCATCCATCCCTCCATCCATCTTCCATACCACTTATCCTACATAGGGTCGTGGAGGAGCCTGGAGCCTAACACAGGGAACTCGGGGCACAAGGTGGGGGATATCCTGGGCATAGTTCCAACCCATCACAGGGCACAATCGTCCACACACATTCACGCACCCATTCACACACTACAGGCAATCTGGAAATGCCTATCAGCCTACAACGGATGACTTTGGACTGTGGGAGAAGCCTGAGTACCCGAAGGAAACGTCCGGTGCACGGGGAATATGTGCAAGCTCCGCACACAGAGAGCGGAGGCAGGATTCAAATCCCCAACCCCTGAGGTGTGAGGCAAACATGCTACCACTAAGCCACCTTCTTTAAGAAAAAGTGGATTATGACCTGAGTCTGGAGAATTTTGAGAGTCTGAGAGAGAGAGAGAGTTTGTCTCTCTGCCTCAAATCTGCATCAGCTGCCTCAAATCCTCAAATTTCTGTAAGAGAACTTTAAAAAAGAAAACATAACTTGATAGATTTTGTTATGTTCATTTTGTCCTGATAGTAATAACCCAGTCCTGCAACTGACTAGCTTCCCCTCCAGGCTGTATTCCCACCTCATGCCCAGTGTTCCCGGGATAGACGTCAGATCCACCTCCACTTCGACCAGGATAAAGTGGTAAGTGAAGATGAATGAATTAATGAGTAATGACCCAGCTAACAAAATGGTGTCCTTGGAACATCCTTAAAAAAGTTTTTTTTTTAACATTATTTTGTAAAATCCTTGAATTTCAGAAAGAATCTTCTTTTTGATGACAGTTCCGGAAACATCTTCCTGTGACTGTAGAAACATGTAGAAATTTCCAACACAGGACCATATCCATTGTTGAATGTCTTTCCACTTAACATCTTCCAGCAGACCAAAATTGAATGTCCCCTAACTTTACAGGGACGTCTCTAGGAAGGGGAACAACAAAAAGAGAATAATGTTGTTTGATTGTTCTTAAAAATCCAGTTCGACATGCGACGAATTGTTATTTATGTAATCTAACGTTACTTGAAAACTATTTGACGAGATATTAAATCTTTTACTTGTGTCATTTTCTTAGAAGTACTTGCACACCATTGGAATTTATATCTGTGTGATTGTAAACTGACACCAGATATTTCTTTTTTTTGTTGTTGTGACACCTATGAGGAACCAATACAGAAAAGTCCATTGTCCATAACAAAGCTCTCAGTCATGAGTAACCGATTGTTATCACAGTGACCAAATCATGACGTTGTTTGGAAAGAGTGTGTGGGTGCGAAAACTGCGCAAACATGTTTACGAAAATGTATTGTATTTGATCATTTTGGAAGTGACACATCAAAGCTGGAGATGCCACTACAGTTTCCCATAGGTGATCCCAAACACAGCTACTTGTAACTGAAGGCTTTGTTACTTGGCGAATGTTTTCATTGTGGCGAAGATAAAATCCTTGAAAGATGGAATATTTTTCCCACCCATGTCTCAGAAGAGTGCTGTAATCCCTGGTGGAGAGTGCAGACCTTCTAGCATACATAGGGGGTCTATACACACAGAGATGCAGGTGGGCTGCTGGTTGCCAACAACATCTAGACAAACGAGATACGAACACACACACACACACACACGCACACACACACACACTTTAAGCCAGACCCATATAAGCAATGAGACTATCGGAAGGATTGACGGTTTGGGTTGCTGGTTTGTTTTTTTTGTGGAGATCCCACATTGATGGCATGTTTTCTTGGATTTTAGACAAGAGTTTAAACATCCGCAGGAGATGGAGGAAGAAAAGGCCTCGCTCATTTTTCCCTTTGTCAATCACAGACACCTGTGATGTTGTGCTTCTTTTTCCTATTTTGTAAGGGGGGAATAAATTATGAGATCATTGCGGAGGCGAGATCGGCACCCTGACAGATCAGGAACGAAAAACAAATGGCCATTAAGGCTGAAAAACCATGACCTCACAGTGAAAGAGTTTATGAAAACTGTATACACACACACATTTATGGATGATGTGAATGTGCTGCTTTTGATCAAGTGTTTTTTGGGGGGGGGGTTTTATTGGTTTTATCAAAGCGATATGAAAGTGTAGAAGCCTTCGGTATGTCCATATCTTAAATCATTCCAAGTAGAACAATTCTTGGTAGCTAAGGACCGTTAATGATTTAAAAATAAAAATAAAAAAACCTCGAAGAACTCTTTTGTCTAAGAATGTAGATGGCATAACTATGAACAGACATTCTCGTTATAAATAAAAGACATTTTCAACTCAAAGACAAGTTCTTGGTGTTTTAGACAGAAAATATTAGCATGAATTAGAAACTCATGACTGCGTTCTTTTCAAGATATGTTTTCCTGGCATTTATTAATGAATAAAATGAAATAAAAAGACCAGGCTATTTTTATTTGACTTTGTAATCCAAATCCGTCCAAATTCCCGGTAACTGTGAGGCTTTCAGCATGGTACTCAGAGGAAAAGTCAGGAAATGTCTCTGTCTGAGAAAAATGTGATTTTTGTTTATTTTTTTTTAAATCTCAAAGTACAAAACACATCAACAGGAATTTGAAATTTGGAGGGAGATATACAGTATGTCCTGAATCTGGGATGTGTCTAAAGACATTTTATTCCTGAGCTGTGCCCTTGGGGGAACACTGCTGCGTCACATAGCGAGGCGTTCACAAGAAATAAAAAACGCGACGTCAGTGTAATGTTTGAAGGTGCATAATTTCGCCCAGGGCCGATAATTATAAATTATTCGAAATGTTGTCAGGAAGATTTCTACTTATGTTTTATAGTTTTACAGCATGACCACAGGGGTTGTGAGAAGCCGTGAGAGGAGACAAGAGTTTGGAAAAGGGCTGGTGGAATAAAGATTAATGTGCTGACTTTCAAAACACAAAGTCGTTGCTGGGGTGGATCAGTTGGAACCTTTTCCAACACCGTCAGACTTTGGCTCTGGTGAAGCCGAGGAAGCTTACTGAGAGGGAAGGTAGAACGGGTTTCAGAACACACCTGGAGATAACGATCTATAAACCAGCACTGCAAATCTGTAATGAGCAACAAGAGAATCTGATCGATTTCAGAGCACATTTGGAGAAAAATCTTCTTTTTTTTAAATATCATTTTCATTTCCTAAAATACAGTGCAATCTTTTGATATTAAAATCTGAGTATTTTAAATTGGCTATTAGAGCTACTGGCTATCGTCCTTCAACTGCAAAAACAGATCACTGATATTAAATGTGCATTTTACATCTCGGCTGTGGTAATCCATCCATCCATCCATTTTCTATACCGCTTATCCTACAGGGTCACGGGGAACCTGGAGCCTATCCCAGGGGGCATGGGGCTTAAGGCGGTGTACACACTGGACGGGGTACCAATCCATCGCAGGGCACACTCACACACACATTCATCCACTATGGACACTTTGGACATGCCAATCAGCCTACAGTACAATGCATGTCTTTGGACCACGGGAAGAACCTGGTGTACCCGTAGGAAACCCCCGCAGCACAGGGAGAACATTCGAACTTCACACACACAGGGCCGTGGCAGGAATCGAACCCCCGACACTGGAGGTGTGACCACTAAGCCACCGTGCGCCCTGCTATGCTAATAATAAAACCAATTTAAATCAAGTCGGAACTTTTGCTAGCTAGCTGAAATAATATTCAATCACATTATAATGTCAGGTAATAACAGCCAATGTTTTTGAATGTTTTGGATTTTGTTCTCCATTCTGATGACCGCATAACAGCATCATGCGAGCTAAAACCAACACCAGAAGATAAAAAGACACAGATCAGGCAAGCGAAGGAGTCAAATAACTCACCCGAGTATGAGTTCTCTAGCTTGGCAATTTCACTATTGGGTAATCATGCAAATTCCACAATGAGGAGAAATCAGCTGAGTTTCCTACAAGATGTAAAAACAAAAATTCTCAAAAGTTAACTTGTTTACTTACTACATCAGTCCTTATCTTTTTTTTAGCATAATATCAGACTATTTTCACGTTTTAACAAATAAAAACATTGTACAACCAGCATAAAAATTTTACACCATTCACCATTCATTTTACACCACACTTTCTTAAAAAAAGGAATTATTGAATGAAATTACTGGATTTACTGAATTACTAAGGAATAATAAGGAATAAGAAACTACTTATTACTAAATTAATAAGAAATTATGGAATGATTTCCCATAATGCTGATTTTGTTTTTAATCTAATCCAGCTTGGACAGGATCAGTGAATAAATGCAGGTGTTACGTTAGAGAAACGTTGTTGAAATGCTGCTTTTAATAAAAGTAAACGATTTACGATTTATTCATGTGATCACAGAGTAAAATTAGCCGCTTAACAGTCACTTAAAAACTGCCAAGGTATTTAAACGAAGCTCAGAGAGTTTGCATGAGCACTATATACAGTAACATCCCTATAGATAACATTTCTATTTGTTATTGAATGCCTTAAAAGGAAAAAGTGATTTGTAAAAATGAATCCATTACAGTATATGCCCTTATCTCTGTAGTCATGATTCACATACTGCAAAAAGAAACAACACAAACGCCCAACATTCTGCCCTGCTATATCATGGCAAGATCCGGCATTTTACTTCCATAAAACGTGTTGTGTCACGTCAAAACCAGGAGTTTCTCCAGAAATGACACAAGCCAACTCCTTCTGGATCCAATAAATGTAGCTCTGCCATGACAACGTCACACACAAACAGCCACATAAGTGCTTTTCTACTGTATTTTTGTAACGCTAATGGATGACTGGCGCGTTGTACACACACTACGGCGCTGCATCACAGCCGAGTGTTCGGAAGTTACGCAATCTGACATCAATTACAGTCAGAGGAAGGAGAGTAGGGAGAGTGACTCTGGAGGCTTGTGTTAATCAAATACAGAGATGGTTGGTTATACAGCATCGATAAGGCCAAGAAAATATTCCGATTGTGAATATTCCGGTTAAAGGACATTGCTCATATTCAGGTGATGGTGATTATTAGCACTATTAGGTTCTCCCTAAAAGAACTGTTTTATTCCTCTTTGTCACGCATTTCCCCCTCGCACCAAGCGCTGCATGCCACACCTCTTAGCACGCGTAACAGCTTGCAGGGCTACGCCGCGTACGTCCATATTGTCTAGTATTTGTTTTTATTGCCACGTGTGTTTTTGTTTTGGTTCATGTCTTGTCTCTTCCATTGTCTTGTCACTGGTTGTCTCCCTAATGTGGCATGATTACACTCACCTGTGTTCAGTTTGCCTGTGATTAGTTTGTGTATTTATAGCCCTCATGTTTCATTGTTCATAGCGAAGAATACGTGTCACTGTATCATTGTGCCAGTCGATACCAAGCCTTGATTTATTGTTTGTTTACCTGGATAGGTCTAGTTCCTGTATTCATATTTTGGTCCTGCCTGCCCTTGTTTATGTTATTTGCATATCGCCTGACCCTTGCCTGTTTTTTGACCACATTTTTTGGAATACATCTTTGTTCTGTTTGCCACGATTAATAAAAAGCATTCAGTACCTGCACTTGCATACTCAACTGAATACTGACAAAATACTTCAACTACCAATGGATGCAGCAGGTGCTCAAGAGCGGCATGATTCTAAGTTGACCATGCTGGCATTTGTCGAGATCCAATTTCCCTATTTATGTTCTTGGAGGCCCAACTCCCTTCTACAGCACTGAATTCACACCAGATGTATTCCTGATACAGTGCATATTTTATTTTGAAAGCCTGGTAGGCCCCAAGCCTGAGGAGAGGAAATGGCCGATAGGGCAGCTTCCCCAGTCAAGTGCCCACCAGAGGCAGACGAGGCAGCCTCCCCAGTTGAGTGCCCTCCAGAGGCTGACAGGGCATCATCCTTGCAGAGACTCAGCCAGAGGCCAACGTGGCAACCTCCCCTGTCAAGATCCCACCAGAGGCCGACGAAACAGCCACCCCAGGTAAGCTCCTGCCAGAGGTCAATAGTGCTCAAACCTGAGGCCCACAGCATGGCTTCCCAAGTCCTGGCCCTGCCTGAGGCCACTGGCGCGGCCTCCCATGTCCACCCTGACCAGAGCATCATAGCTCCACTCAATCACCTCACCCTGGTGTGCCTGTCCTAGCCTTGCCACCTGACCCCCATGAGTCTTTCCCAGCTCTGCAACCTGACCCCGGCGAGGACATCGTCACTCCTCCACCTGACCCCGGTGAGGATGTCACAGCTACACCACCTGACTCCAGCAAGGACATCATCACCTTGCCACCTGCCTCCTGCCAAACTGTTCCATGTCTGCTTCCTGGCTCACCTAGAAAGAGCGAGCATTCTGTCCCATGCCTGCCAGAAAACCATGGGAATTTAGTGGACATTTTACCCAGGGGGCAGGACCAACTTGTATTGTATTAGAAGGTGTTTCAGGAGTTGCACGTTTGGGGGGGGTTCTGTCATATAATTCCCCCTCAGTCCGAGTGCTGCATGCCGTGCCTAGCAGCTCGTAGCGCTACAGCTCTCACTTCTGTATAGACTATTGTTTGTTTACATTGCCACATGGGCTTTTTTTGGTTCATGTCTTGTCTCCTCCGTTGTCTTGTCACTGGTTTTCTCCCTAATGTGGCATGATTACACTCACCTGTGTTCAGTTTGCCCGTGATTAGTTTGTGTATTTATAGCCCCCATGTTTCCTTGTTCGTCGTGAAGTATACACACTGTGTCATTGTGCCAGTTGATACCAAGCCTTGATTTATTGTTTGTTTACCTGGGTAGGTCTACTTCCTGTTATTCATATTTTTGCCCTTGCCTGCTCTTTTTTTATGTTGTTTGCACATTGCCTGACCCTTGCCTGTTTTTGACCACGTTTTTTGAATTACGTCTTTGTTCTGTTGGCCACGATTAATAAAACAATTGAGTTCCTGCACCTGCATTTTTTCTTTCTCTTGAAATTAATGACAAACAAACAAAAAAAACACACAGCTTGTCTTGTTAACGAGAAAAGCGTAAACTCCTCTGTCCTGCAGATGTCGGAAAACTGGCACTGGAGACTCCATTGATAAATGTTAAATAAATATTTCCTATTAAAACTATTATTATAACTTATTAGAATGAGTGCATTAATATAAAATATCATTAATAATATTTGCAACTGTGCTACTTTCAGAGTTTCTGTTAAAGAAAATTAATAAACACCTTCTGACGAATCACAATCCTGAATTCAACCCTGCTCTTGTTCATTTACCTGCATATATAGTATCAATATAAAGATATTTTATCATGAAAATCACTCACACTCTTAAAAGTTAATTAAGGTAATAACTACGTCACTAAAACTTATAGTGTAATAAGCTGCTGATCGTTAAAAAATCCATCTCCAATAATAATATTTCTGCATGTAATGTAGCAATGTAAAATGTAATAAACTGCATATAAGCTAACACTGTGATTTATTATGCACATGTTATTATATTATGAACGGTTTATTACATTATTATTTGTTTTTATAACATTGTATTATTACATTATGAGTTTTTACAGGTGTGAAACCTTCATGAGCATGCAGATCTAAGCTTAACATGTTAACTTTCAACAATGTGAAGTATTTTCATGAATATAAGACTTTAAAAGTGGATATAAGACTATTTATGCACGTAAACGTACAGAATATAAGAGAATTTCTATGTTTGGACAAAGCTGCGTTACTGTATGATAATTTATTAGATGTTTAATACTTTCACAATATATGTAGAAAATCTGATGCCATTTTTAGATCAGTGAATGAAATAATACTTTGCTGGGTAAGCTACTTTAAAAATACAGGTAGGTAAAGCTAGCTATGATACAAACCACATCCCAAAATAACATAGCTACATTCTGAGCTAGGTTTTTGATCTTCTGATAATTACAAATAAAAACAAATGACACAATTTGTTCTCGTTAGCAAGCCATTTGTTTTTGATGAGAAGCAGTGACATAACATAACGTCTCTAATGTTACTAATGTTCTGGCTGTGTGAGCGAATTGGTCTCTTTGTCTGAATTTGTCACTGTTAACAGGATTCACAATTACAAATTGTAAAATTGAAACAAAACCAAAAGCCAAAATCGTTACATTTCCAAACATATTCACAAACGACCTCATGGTTTTCAAACGGAGAATTTACATAAGTTTACGTTATATAACCTGATCCACGTCTCTTGAGTCACTGAATCATTTCCATCAAGACTGAGATTCGTTCAGTGAATCAGTTGAGTCAGTGAGTGTAATGAGTTTCGTTTAAGTTATTTCAGCTGACAAATTATATTATTATTATTATTATTATTATTATTATTATTATTATTAGCTGTTTAAAACTGTTCAAGTTGTTTGTTGTCTACTGCTACTTTCAGACTGCACATTTGAACGAATCTGAATGAATCGTTTAACTCAACAGGCTCAAGGAACTCGAGTCAATGAAGAAAAAACCTCAAATGTTTCATCTTTAGTAGGCATGTCATAGGAGTCAGATCATGTTAATCAGTCTTGTTTTACTGTTTATTTTATATGTAGAGATTATTTTATGTGTCAAACAAATCAAGCATCTAACCTACAGTAATTTAATTGTAAATGATCCTCAAGGAAAGTATGCAGTCTTGAGATCAACTCTAAATCAAACACACTGAGGGAGAAAAAGACTTCATCATAACACGAGCAAATAACAATAGCTGCTCATGCCAAAGTTCTCGGTGAATTCTGGAAAGAGAAGGGGAAAAAAAGAGAAAGGGAGTGAATTTCACTTTTTGATTGTGTTCAGGAGTGTAACTCCACCTTCATCCACCTCTCACTTTATTCCCTCCTCCTGCAGCAGCTGTTTAAAAGCCTCTCACATTGGAGCCTCAGACAGCAGCTCAGTCAGTCATTATCTCCACTCCTCTGCTACTTCACTTCAGGAAGCCTCCTTACTGTTCAACTGGACGAGTTATGGCTGCTTTGCGTGATCTCCTGACGCTCCTGATTACGGTCCAGCTCCAGCTGTCCAGCACTTCCTCCCTCTCTCATCACACCGGCGTCAGGAAAAGCGGCAGCTCGGGGAAGCACCAGGGGTCCGTGTCTCAATCCCTGGAGGAGGGCACTTCGGTGCTGGTGCTAGGGGAAGCCTGCGGAGTGTACACTCCGGCTTGCGGACGCGGCCTTCGTTGCTTTCCTCCTGAGGGAGACCAAAGCCCACTGCAGTCTCTGCTTC
Organism: Ictalurus furcatus; assembly: GCF_023375685.1. Classification (NCBI taxonomy): domain Eukaryota; kingdom Metazoa; phylum Chordata; class Actinopteri; order Siluriformes; family Ictaluridae; genus Ictalurus; species Ictalurus furcatus. Next base: position 11,537,466 of record NC_071275.1, on the reverse strand, counting down.
AGGGGAAAGGAGCGTGTAAGAGCATCAAGGTCAGCATCCAGAGGACGACGACTTCAGGTACGAGCACCAAAACGCTGCTCAAGTACACCTCAGTAAATCATTCATGAAAATACCACTAAGTGAAGATTTGCTCTTTTAGCATTTAATTCTCAGGTGTGTGTGTGTTTGTGTGTGTGTGTGTGTGTCGGGGAGTGGGAGTGGGTGTAGGTGTAGGTGTGTTACTGAGGCGAAAGTTTAAAGATTGTATTTTCACTTTATTTGTGTAGCTTCTATTCCTAAAAATGTATTAAATTATAAACAACTCATTTGCTATGACTTTATCACCTTCCCAAACTTTATTTATATTTATATTCATTTTCCAAAGTACCATTTCTCTTTATATTTTTATGTAAATAAATATGCATTCATTTATTTTAAGATGTTAATTTGAATGAAAAACAAAGAATCGATTATTATGTATAATATTTAACATATAATCGCACATCTATGCAATATTTATTGGCATTTATTTATTCTGCCTGTTTTGTTGAATGTAATTAACATGTTAGCAATAATAATAATAATAATAATAATAATAATAATAATAAGTACATTTCTTTCATTCAAGGTGATAAACAAAGTATACAACATTATATACATTTATTTAAGGAAGGAATTAATAAATGGTACATATCTGATTAAAATAAGTGTACGTATACGCTGTGTAAGTAAATGAAAGGTTTAGGAGTGAAATGAGTCTTCATTTTGCTTCACTTCACGCATGTGTGCATTAAGAGTGTGTTTACATCTTACATTTAAATTGACCCACTATGCTATTTATTTACTTGTTTGTTTATATCATTATTACTTTTACACTCAGGGATGCACTAACCCAATTTTTCCCATGTTTATCATTCTGACACTGATATAACCGATCGAAGCAGCTCTCTTCAATCACACGTGGGTTTTGTGTGTGTGTGTGAGAGAGAGAGAGATTTTTTTTACGTGTGTGTGCGCGTGTGTGTGTGTGTGCGTGTGTGTGTGTGTGCGTGTGTGTGTGTGTGTGTGTGTGTGTGTGTGTGTGTGTGTGTTTACAGAATAATCTGTTATTGATTTAAACCAGAACTCAGTACTGGATCCTTTCTTCCAGGTTAGAGTTGCATTTCTGTTCTTAATAAAAAAAAAATAATAATAAATCAAATATTTCTCAACATTATTTTTTCAGGCTCTCAGGCTCCAGTTACTGACAGCTTGGAGAAGGTAAAAACACACGTTTTGTTTATTCTCTGCTCTAAAACACAATTTAGTGACTTAATTAAATTTAATATCCAGGGCTGTGTCTCAATCGTTTACTCTGAAGATCGCTTCCCTTAAAGCCCTCAGGTGTCTGTTTACATCCAATAGCAACACCACACACGCAAACTGGCATTCGTTAAAAAAAGAAAAGAGAAGGGAATAAAAACCCGCCTCTACTTTTTTCTTCATCTCGGTGATGATATATCATTTATAAAGCGATTAAAGTGATTTATATTCCGCCGGGTTTTTAGGGCCCTTGCCGGAGACTGCTGATGTCGCTGCTCCAGAAGCTCGAGCTCACTGTGATCCAGACTGATCGGGACATTTACATACCCAACTGTGACAAGAACGGATTCTTCAAGAGGAAACAGGTAACACACACACACACACGTAAACAGAGATATTTTGAGGTTGAAGTCATGTATAACACGAATCTAACACACACTAATACAGTTTCTCTTTCTCTCTCTCTCTCTCTCTCTCTCTCTCTCTCTCTCTCACACACACACACACACACACACACACACACATAATAAAAGTAACCACAGGCATCAACAGTGCTGGTTATTATTCTATTATTACATTCATTAATTCATTCATTATTAATTGTTTATTATTACTACTTATTCTACTATACTAACAAACTCCTATGTCAGTATTGTGTATCACGGATGGGACTTTGTTCAGACTGCGCTGTGAAGATCTATTCCTGTGAGAAAGACGGGTTAAAACAATCTTTTTTAAAAAATGTAAAGACTGATCAGTGAGCCGACCAATCAGCAGCTTCCATTTAAACACACACACACACACACACACACATACATACACACACACACACACACACAAGATACAGGTGCACACTGTAGGAACACCCCTTTCTTCTCTCACTCATTCTCACCCCTGCTTTTTTTTGTCTTTTTTTCTTTCTCTCTGCTTATATGATTCCCGTCATTTTTCTTTCCATAACTCTCTGCCTTTCTTACGTTGTCTTTAGTTCTCTCTTTCTCTTTTCATTAAAAGAGAAAGAGAGAAATTTCATTCATATTTTTATTTTTTTTTTAAATGAAGAATTAATTTGAAATCCAGTCTGACCCCCGAGACACGTCGCGGTGTTGATCTGTGGGAGAATTTCTCAGATGAAATGACTAAAACTTCATGATGACTCAATTATTCCTCTCTCATGCGTCCCGTTGTCCTATTTTGCTTTGTTTTGGAGCTTGAAACCCTGTTTTAATGTTAAATTGTCATTTCTGATTGCTGTTTTTTTCTGTCCCGTCCCTCAGTGTATGTCGTCTCGTGGGATGCAGCGTGGTCAGTGCTGGTGTGTCGACGAGAAAGGAAACAAACTCCCGTCCCGAGGCAGAGACGGTGCCATCACATGCAGCGCCTGAGTCAATCACTATTATTATTATTATTATTATTATTATTATTATTATTATTAATATTATTACATAATACTGAAACATGAAGAGACGGCGATGTGCCATGCAGTGCACTGAATATGTTTCACAATGATCAGATCCTCTATCTCCCCCTAGTGGCCTTGACCTTAACGTAACTCAGTATAATTACAACATCTGCACATTGCATATAACTCTCGCATTCTCCTGACAGTCTTATATGAAAGGTCTTTTGTACAGTGTTGAATTATCACTATACATGCTGAATTAGTTCATTGGAAGACATATTTTTATTTTAATAGCTGCACAAAAACACATTTATGTAAACACATGCAGCATTTAATTAGGTTTAATTTGATTATTTGGTATTAATCCAACACTGCAAAATGCCAATTAACACATAAAGCACTAAAACGACTCACACAGTATTTATATAACTTCTTAACACAATTTAATTGAATTAAAGTAATATATAGTGCTGAATAAACATCTAATGCATTTTAATTAGCATATGCAGTGTTGAAATAATAATCATCACAGTCCAGTTTCAGCTCACTTTTATTTAATTCTGTCTTTATACCTCATTTTTTCTCTCTTTCTATTTTATCTCAGCATTTTTATACTCATGTCTGTGTTCTACTTATGTATTTTAATCTATTATTATTACTGTTATCATTATTAATTTAAAGTAATGTTTAGTACAACTGAACACCTCTCATCACACACTCTTCAGTGATATATATGATGTGCTATTACTCTAGGTTTTCCATGTGACACAAAACATACGGTCTATTTTATTAAAATATGTACTGGTAAATTAAAATCAACGCATTTATTTATTGAACGTTTTCTCTTTTTTAAAAAAAAAATTATTATTTATCATAAAATTTGCAGATTTCCGGGCTCAATTTTGTCACGGCTCATAAATCTGTAATATTCAACGTTATTATTTTTTATTACGTTTTGTTCATATTTAAAATCTCTGTAACAAATGTAAATAAAGTGTTGCAACGAGAATGAAAGTGTGTTCTGTGCTGTTTGGGTCTGAGATGTAAAGCCATTTCTTATAGGTTTGAGGATTTAGAATTTCACTAAACCATTTTGGCACACAGTGAGCAAATATATTCTTTTAATGAATCGTTGGAAAAAATGAAGGGTATTTAGCCTGTTAAGACAAAAATAAATACATGGAATCTTTTCAGACAGGGAAACTTTCTGTCCCTGAGCCAACTGAAATATTTTTAAGAGTGTAGATTAAGAGAAATTAAACAAAGAGAGAAAGAGAAATGATAGAAGGACAGTGGGGAGGGGGGAAGATAATCTAAGAAAGATGGCAGAGAAAAGGTCAAATGAGGAGAAGAAAGAAATAAAGATGGACAATACAAAGATAAGACAAACAAGTGAGCAGAGAAAAAGATTAAAAAAGAGTAAAAGACATTAGAGAGAAAGAGCAAGTGTAGGAGAACGAAGCGAGAGAGAGAGAGTGAGAGACCAAGAGAGAGAGGGGGGATGTGTTTGTGAAAGAGAGAGAGAGAGAGAGAGAGAGAGAGAGAGAGGGAGAGTCACATGAGAATCAAATGACCATTAGCATGTTCCTTTGAGGCTCCACCAACACGCAGCAGCAGGAACCTCACACACTCTCGCACACTCTCAAACGTTCTCACACGCTCTCACACACTCGTTTACACACCTGCGCTTTCATAGCATTGTTCTAATCGTTCTTCAACTCCACACAGAATCCTCTGTGTGAAATGATTTTACATCAGCGCTGAGGTTTAGGACTGGAGGAGGAGGAGGAGTCATCGGGAGAAAAACACACACCTGTGGAGAGAACAAAGCGTCGAGTCGAGTCTCATTTTCTTAAACATGCCTTCAGAGAGTGAAGTCTCGATGATGTGCCTTTTAAAGCAGGATCATTTTTGAGAGCTGGGGACTGGAGCATCTGTTACACTGCGTATGTTACACGCCGTCTGTTACACTGCATCTGTTACACTGCATCTGTTACGCCGCATCTGTTACACTGCATCTGTTACACCGGATCTGTTACACTGCGTCTGTTACACCGCATCTGTTACACTGCATCTGTTACACTGCGTCTGTTACACCGGATCTGTTACACTGCATCTGTTACACCACATCTGTTACACTGCGTCTGTTACACCGGATCTGTTACACTGCGTCTGTTACACCGCATCTGTTACACTGTGTCTGTTACACCGCATCTGTTACACTGCATCTGTTACACTGCGTCTGTTACACCGGATCTGTTACACTGCATCTGTTACACCACATCTGTTACACTGCGTCTGTTACACCACATCTGTTACACTGCGTCTGTTACACCGCATCTGTTAAATTGTGTCTGTTACACCACGTCTGTTTCAAAGCGTCTGTTACATCGCTTCTGTTACACGGCATATGTTACACGCAATCTGTTACACCGCGTCTGTTACACCGCGTCTGTTACACCACATCTGTTACACTGCGTCTGTAACACCATGTTTACAACACTGTGTCTGTTACTCTGCATCTGTAACTCCACATCTGTAACACTGTATCTTTCACACCACATCCGTAACACAGTGTAACTCTGGAATCTGGAATTCTGCATCTGTTACATCGCATCTGGAACTCTGCATCTGGAGTACTTTGTCTGTAACACTGCATCTGTATTAAACAGCAAATGGCGTCCCCAAAATCAGGCTCCGTCTCGAACCCCCCGCCATCTAAACTGCGCCGCACCAAGAGCAAGAAGAAACACTTTGTCCATCAGAAGGTGGAGGTGTTCAGGGCCAGCGATCCTGTGCTGAGTGTCTTCATGTGGGGCATCAATCACACGGTACATCATCTCTACATCATTAACACTCACATTATTCAACTCTGGCACTGTTAGTTTACGCTTTGTGGATTCTCAGTAACATGACCAGCTGGGGGATTTAGTCTTATTAACTTGAGAGAAAAGGAGGCTGGTGAGAGAACCAGCTGCTACGTGAGAACAGGAACGAACTCGTTTCACAGATGCTCCAACATAAACATGGGGAATTTGCTGTGCTGTAAGAGAAATAAAAAACTTCAGGGTAGTAAGAGTAACTCTGCTTCATCACACCACAGGTCAGTGATATGGTTCAAGTTCCTGCGCCGGTGATGCTGCTGCCCGATGACTTTAAAGCCAACAGCAAGATCAAAGTGAACTACCACCTGTTCAACAAGTAACACACAGACACACACACACACACACACACACACACACATTGAAATCTATCAGAGATCTGGAGTAGTCCGTATTATCGGCCATTTCCTATGTGTTCCTTTCTTGTAATTAAGCTCACCTTCTAAATATTTTGTCTAATAATAGCCATCGCTGTTCTCGATTTTTTGTTGTTTCTGCTCTTCCAGTCATATACTACAGACATTTTGTCCGGATTTACAGATAAAGTCTGATGCTTCAGTGACTTTAAAGACTTGAACACGTTGGTATCAATGACTTTGCGAATCGTTAAGAAATCGTAAAGCATGCACACTTTTATGTTTGTCTAGTTCGATAAATCTTTTGTCTAAAGATTTGATTTAAGACTAACAAAAAGGTGACCAATCAGGTTACTGCTGAGTTCGATCATAAGTCTCTGTTCCTCTCTAGAAGGAGAATATATGTCTAAATTTCCTCATATCCAACGCAGAAGTGCGTTTTGTCTGTTGTTTTGGTAATAAATTCTCAAATCTAAAATATATTCAGTCCGGTTTTAACATTTACATTCATGTTAAACCAAACTATTTGCATGTTTTACTACAATGCAAAAAAAAAAAAAAAAGATTATGTATACATAATGGTCCATTTTGTTTTGCTGAGATGTTCCTGAAACAACATCGCTTCCAACCCATCACCGCTGGCTGATGTCATCATCGTGCGCTGACAATCCCTGAACAAAAATCCCTTCCTAACTCATAAATCGGTTTGCAAACCAAATCACCATGTTAATGAATTTAAGAAGAAAGTTTCTTAATTAATTTATAAAATATTGGCTATATTCAGCTGCAAAAACCAGACAAATTTAATAGTAATAATGTGTACATGTGCATAGCTAACGAACATGAGGATTGTTTATTAGCATTGCATAAACAAAATCTTTAATTTATGATAAAAAATGACTGAATCTCAGCACTTAACCCATCAGGTCTGCTGAGCTTAATGTTTTCCTCGTTTAATCGCCTACATTTATTGTATATTTTTAGGGAAACGCTTGCGATTTTGCCGTGGCATCATTTGTATCATTTGTACGATGCAGTCAACTTTGATAAATAAACACAGAAGAAAAACAACTCTTGCATTAAACCATGAACAAACAAAAAAACCTTTTGAAAAAAGAATCTTCTGGAATCTGTCTGGGAATTTTGAGCTTGTTTGGAGGATTTAGAGATTATGGCAGCATTGCAGATTATTTAACAGACTGTTTTTCTGTTCACTCTAATGAAAAGACAGGGCTTGAACACAGGAAACAAGGAACCTTTTTAGTTCCAGGACCTTTTTTACATTCCTGTTCCAGAGTCGGAACAGTGGAGGAACTTGCTTTACTGAGCATTGTTGATTATTTTTTCATATATAACACAAGGAAACGTTTTATATTAACCAACCTTAATAAATATTACTGAATATTTTAACGTTAATAAGCAATAATGTTAAAAAATAATGTTAAGCGTTAATTAACAATAAGTGATAGCAAAGTAACATGCATCAATTCATAGTCCATGTTAAGGTTAAATGTCAAATTAGTCAGCTTAAATTACCATACACTGTGTTACTAAATATTAATAATTAGCTAAACGTTGATCATAAATATTGGGACCCATCATTTGTTTTGGGTTTCTTTTTTTAGCCAATCGTATTAAAGATGATTAAAGTTAAGACAACATTATTGTGTTAATATTCCAGATTGTGATAAACAGAAAGTGAAAGTTTAATAAGGATATACTGTGTATCTTCACAGAGAAAACCTTCCTGGACACTTTAAGTTTAAAGAGTACTGCCCACAGGTCTTCCGTAACCTCCGAGAGAGATTTGGGATCGAGGATCAGGACTATCAGGTAAATGCTGGATATTTCAGTGTCCTGCCAAGGCTCCAGAGATTTTTGTTTGTTTGTTTGTTTGTTTGTTTGCTTGCTTGTTGAATGTGATACAATGGGAAACGAGTCGTCATAGCAGCTGAACTGAACTTTCAAGATGTTTCTTTACCCATTTTGTCGGTTTTATTCACGTTGTTTGATTTGTATTTTGGTATTTGAATATATGAGTTTGTGTCTTACAGCGCATATAGGTGTGATGGTCAGGGATGCACATACTTTTGGCCATGTAGTGTCTATATAAAGTCTGAGTCAGCCGTGGCCATGCATGTTACGCTTGACCATTAGTGGGTCATATCACCATAACATGTATCTATGCAGGGTAAACCTGTGCTAGGAACTCCATAACCTCCAGAAACGTGTAAAACTCATCCGGTCTGAATAGGGCTTTAGACAAAGAATGTTTTTTTCATCAAAAATCTATTTACATTGTCAGAATTGATCATATTGTCATTATAAGAAGAAAGAGAAAATGGCTGCAAAAAAAAAGATCTAAATGTTTATTAGGCGTTATTTTGAAAATGTCAGCTATAAAATCACAATGCCGCTACAACCCTAATCACAATCACACCACATGCGTTGCTCGGTTACGGCTTTGAACTTTGAAGATGATGTCTATCGAGTACACATCATGTATTCCACAAAATGCCTTTAAATCACAGCATATTTGTAGCACCAAAGTTGTTGGGTGTTTACTCTGGAGATGGAACCTAACACTGTACAGTATGTACTTCAATAAATGATACGTAATTCAATCAGCTTCATCGTATCACTCATTGTAAGTACTGTAAGTCACTCTAAAGGACTTCCTGGGCGACTAATCCATAAACCACACGTTGTTTTTCACCGTTTGTACATGTGACGCGTCTCATTCAGGTGTGTTTTTCCATTCAAATGCGTTTAAGACCACGTGGTTTTATTGTCGTTGGTGTTTGCATGAGTGTTTGCATGGAGCCGATCCCAGTGGGCTGTGTTCGTTCACACAACCTGAACACCTAAACACCATTCTCCATACCAGCAAGCTTAAACATCTGGAGATAAAGAACTGCTCTTCCCTCCATCCTGTAAAAATGCACATAATCAATAAACAAACAAATAATTCTTACATTTAATAAATATGAGAACAGATTAACAGCCAGAGAAGGAGTTTACATTTTTATTTATTTTATAACTAAAATATGTTTATTCCAACATTTCTATCAAAACTTTTTTGTTTGTTTGTTTTCATTTTGGATGGTTGGATGAATAAAAGAATTAGTTTTTTATTTGGTTATATATATTTTTAAACTTTTGTTTATTTATAAACAAGCACATTTATGTACACATTTATTTTATGCATTTTTTTAATCCAAATTTTATTGTATGCCATTTTATTTATTAAAAATCTGTATAATGATATACAACTTTACAAAAATGACACAGGACTGACAGATAAAGACTAAAAGTACAGACTTCTTTCTTGTCAACTTATTATTCCTTAATTTGATGTATTTCATATTTTATTTATATCCGTGCAGGCGTCATTAGTGCGCAGTTCCCCCCTAAAGGATGGCGACAGTCAGGATGAGCATCTCCTGCTCACCTCATACGACCGATTACTGATTATCAAACAGATTTCCAGTGAGGAAGTGGAGGACATGCACAACATCCTGTCCGAATATCACCAGGTAATAAAGTGATAATTTTATATCATTTGATACTGATAACACAATATTCCATTCATCAATAGCGCATCAAATTCCATGTTCAGTTGCCTGTTTATAACTAAAATCTGTCTGACTCTTCTGTTCGATTCATTTTTCTTTGCATATCTCTATTTTATAATATATTTAAAAATGTTTTTAAAAATTCCAGTATGTAAAAAATAAAACATTGAGGTAGACCTTTAAAAAAATTTACATAATTTGAAAATAACCACACAAAAAAATTCATTACTAATCTTTAATACCACACTGCTGTTGGATTCTGGATTGTGATTGGTCAGAAGGTGTTGATTAATTTTCTATAACAGCAGTTCTGACAGTAGTGCAGTTGCACATCACAGGTTTAGATTCATCGTTTTTTAAGGAATAACAAAAACCCTTTAAAGACATGTTATTATTTAACAAAGAAAAACACTTGAATTCGTTGACATGGTGAAGTTTTCTGTAAGGAGAAATGTGTTTATGTAACATTAATGGAAGGAGTCTCCAGTGTCAGCGCTATTAACTGTAGGAGAGAGAATAAAGAAAGAAAATAAAGAGAGAGAGAATAAAGAGAGAGAATAAAGAGAGGGCTGGTGAGGGAACGACTTTTTATAGCTGCTATAATGTAAGGGAGAACAGGAACTCACTCGTTTTACTAATTCAATTGTTGGTAAATTTCTGTGGTGTAAGAGGAATAAATACTTTAGGACATGCTGTTAAAGGAAAATAATCAACATCTGGGTGGTAACAGTAACTCCACTTCATCACACCACCCCATCTTGAATTATTTTACTGTTACAGCACAACACACACATTATTTAATTCGTACAGCTGTTGTGATTAGGCTCTGTGATTAAGGCATGGACCTGATTAAGGTGAGTAAGTACAGTACCTGTACTATATAAATACTTTATGCTCATGAATGTGTGTGCTTCCAGCACATTGTAAAGAGTCACGGCGTCACGCTGCTCCCTCAGTTCCTCGGCATGTACCGTGTTACCGTCAACAACGAGGACGCGTACTTCATCATCATGAGGAACATGTTCAGTCACCAGCTGACCATCCACACAAAATACAACCTCAAGGTAACGTGGGAAGGACTAATTCACGTTCACGTTTCCTGGTTTTAACAACATTCCGGCTACGCATGTAGCTTGTGGATGTGGAATAAAATGATTAAAAGCAATTATGGCTGGAAATAAAACCCAGGTCACTGGAGTGAAAGTACTGAATGTAGCCATAAGCCCACAGGATCGGGCCTGACTCCCCCTGGTGGTCAGGAGTGGTACTGACCAGCATTAACGAGAGTAAATTCTGCTGTTCTGTTTTGACCAAACCACTAAAGTATTTTGAATTTATACTGAAACACACCACTAGAGGACGTACATCTGACATATCTGGCTATTATAATTTCTTCATGTTTTTATTCTATTTTTTTTTTCTCTGTAGGGCTCTTTGGTGTCTCGTGAAGCGAGTGATAAAGAGAAGGTAAGAGTTTAAAAGATTATATTGTTGTTCAGCAAGGACTGTGTTCCAGATGGGTACTGTGTAGTTTGTTTTTTTTTTTTAACTATTTTAATCCATGTTAGCGTTAATAAATATATTTTAATGAATTAATAGTTAAATATGAACTATACTACATCTGATGCCAAGCAGGAATAAATTCAGGAGATATTAAATAAATTGCTGGCCCTCACAGGAGAAAGATCTGCCGACATTCAAGGACATGGACTTCAGGAACAACATGCAGCGGATTTATATCAGCGATGAGGAGAAGGAGAAGCTCATGGAGAAGCTCAACCGTGACATAGACGTGAGTCATGGCATGGACGTGAGATCATACACACACACACACACACACACACACACACACACACACACACACACAGACACACATATTACTATCCTTGTGAGGACTTCCCACTTCCATAAGTGGACATTTCCTTCCATAAAGGGAATCTTTTAGTTAAATAAAACCTGATGTTTTTGTTTTTCTTTATGGGGACCTCAATGTCCTCACAAGTTTAAAACTGTAATATATAATATTCCTATCTTTGTCTGGAAAATTGACTGGTAACCATAAGGAAACAGAAACAGGCCATGGTCAAACACACGTGCACACGCACAAATAAATAAATAAATAAATATTGTGTGTGAATACAGTATGACAATATTGCTTTCAAACATAGCTACTGTTTTACACACAATAATAGTTAACCAATGGACCTAGCTCACTATTACTTGTTTTTGCTAGCTCGCTAGTAGTTGTTTTAAGCTTCCACAATGCAAAAATCAGCCTAATGTTAGCTAGCTTCCTAGTGATGCTGTTTAATGGTTTTAATTTAAAAATAGTTAAGACTAATTTTACCTTGACTACTGCTTTACACTGCATACTTTAGACTAATTTGTTGTCAAACTTAACTACTGTTTTAAACAATATAAAAGCTTACTGTTAGCTAGCATGCTAGTGTTTGGCTTAATTACAAGTTAAAATACTTAGACTATAACAAGCTAGCTTGTTAACAAATAACTGTGAGCTGGCATTTTTTTTTCATATTTTTTCATATTACGAGTTTAAAGTGGCATTTTTTTTAATGGGATATGATCTGACATTTCAGAGTTGTTTAAACATAAAAATCTGATCTTTCTTTGCAGTTAATATTGTGCAAATATTGTCTACATGACAACAATGAGCCCTTAGTAGTAGTGTACTTTACTTTGCATAGTGTGCTTCTTGGTGTAATTATAAACACCAAATTTGTGACATTAGTTACAAAAATAGAAGCTTTATGTGTTATTAATTACACAACACACAGGATTGCTATTACTAATGTGCTACACATATCACACATATAACAATAAACCCTTAAGGAAAGATCAATACATTAAGGTGACATCAACATTACGCTGTACTAATATACATGATATATTGTGTATTTGTGTGTATATATATATATATATATATATATATATATATATATATATATATATATATATATATAATCATCAGCTGTGTTATAATGTAAGTAATGTAAGTGAGTATAAATGCTGAACATGCTGTTTAATGCTGATCTTTCCTGTTCTTGGTGAGGTTACTGCAGGTTCTATGGTCTTGTGACTGCTTGGCTCTGTCTGAAGTAAAGATAACAGTTTTAGTGATTTCTCAGCACCTATAGATCCGGTTTAAACAACAGCAGGAAAAGTGCACTAGTGAAAGAGGAGCTGGAAAAGATTCAAACCTCACATAATGTCTGTTTTATTACTGTGATGAAAAGCATTTCATTTAATTTATTTTCCTTATGTTAAAATGTTATTGTAAAATAAGTTTGAAATTCTTTTATAAGTAAGGGATAATCCACGGCTAGGTGTGCGTTACATGATTTTAACGCACAGCGTGGAGGCAAAGAACCACCAGATTGCATTAAAATGGTGTAACGCACACCTAGCCGAGGATTATCCCACTTATACCAGGGTCACTCACCAGTGTCGACAAGTTAAAGCTGTCATTGATGTTTGTGGTGCAAAATTTGACTGAAAGGATCAAAAAACGTTAATTTTCATTAGTTATTTTATATACGGGTCATTAGATCTAGAATTCCGCCTGCTCGAAATCATACACAGAGATACAGTAGTGCGATAAGATTACATTTATTTGAGTGAATTATAAAAAATATTTATTCGAGAGAGAGAAAGAGAGAGAGAGAGAGAGAGAGAGAGAGAGAGAGAAAGAGAGACTGACTGGAACTATAGATTTTCTTCTATATGAGGGGACTATGAGTGGACCTGGTGCTGCTGTGATGGGATTTTATGGGGGAAAAAAATCAATTCCCCATTCAATTCCATTGGCCTTTTCTCTCTCTGACAGAGTCCACACCTCCTAATATGTGACTGACACACAGAAGCCACGCCTCCTAATATGTGACTGACACACAGAAGCCATGCCTCCTAATATGTGACTGACACATAGAAGCCACACCTCCTAATATGTGACTGACACACAGAAGCCACACCTCCTAATTTGTGACTGACACACAGAGGCCACACCTCCTAATTTGTGACTGACACACAGAGGCCACACCTCCTAATTTGTGACTGACACACAGAGGCCACACCTCCTTCACTGAGATTGACACACAGAGGCCACACCTCCTAATTTTGTGACTGACACACAGAGGCCACACCTCCTAATTTGTGACTGACACACAGAGGCCACACCTCCTAAACTGAGACTGACAAAGAGGCCACACATCCTAATCTGAAAGGGACAAAGAGGCCACACCGTCTTTACAGGGTGTGATACACAGGCCACACCTCCTTCACTATGTGTGTGTGTGTGTGTGTGTGTGTGTGTGTATGTGTGTGTGTGTGTTGTACAGTTCCTCGTGAGGTTAAAGCTCATGGACTACAGCCTGTTGTTGGCGATTCATGAAATGGACCGAGGTGAGCGAGAGGAAGAGGAGGAGGATGAAGAATCCACGTGTGAGGAGGAGGACGAGCAGGAAAACAACGTGACCATGGTAGCATCAGCGTCTCTCAGCACATCAGCTGAGGGCGGGACCGGTTCTTTTCCCGCCCGTAGAACCATCACTCTGGCAGAGTTTGATCCGCGTGTGGATGTTTACGGAATCCAAAGTGCAGCCGGTGAGTTTTCTGTGTTTATGGATGAATTATTAAACTGAAAAAGGGGTTTATTGTGTAATTCGTGACATCTTTTATCGATTTGTTTGTGTAGTTGTTTGGGTTTGTGAAGCTATTTGTGGAGTCATTTGTAAAATTGTTCGTGGAGTCATTCATGAAGTTAATGACAGGAGTAAGAGATTAAACCCAACGCAGTGTCTCTGTTTCTCCTCAGGAGCTCCACAGAGAGAAGTTTACTTCATGGGGCTGATAAACATCCTGACTCATTACGACACCAAGAAAAAAGCAGCACATGCTGCAAAGACCGTCAAGCACGGAGTGAGTATCACAGCTACTGGGGTCTGTCTGCCTGCCTGCCTGTCTGTCTGTCTACCTGTCTGTCTGTCTGCCTGCCTGCCTGTCTGTCTGTCTGCCTGTCTGGCTGGCTGTCTGTCTGCCTGTCTGCCTGTCTGTCTCTCTATCTGCCTGCCTGTCTGCCTACCTCCATTCCATAAACAGAGGTGGAAGATCTGATACATCATGTTACAGCTGTCTGTCTTGATGTTACAAATGATTTATAATAAATGATAAATGATTGTTTGTCGTGTGTGTGTGTGTGTGTGTGCATGTGTGTTGCAGACAGGGGCGGAGATCTCTACAGTACATCCTGAGCAGTATGGCAAGAGATTCCTGGAGTTCATCGCCAACATTTTCACTCACTGAGTTCATTTTATCATAAATACTTTTATCCACAGTCACAGAGGCAGAGAGAGAGAGAGAGAGAGAGAGAGAGAGACAGAGAGAGAGACAGGGAGAAACAGAGAGAGAGAGAGAGAGAGAGAGAGAGAGAGAGAGAGAGAGAGCGAGAGAGAGATTTACAGAGGTGCAGGTGAAGTGTGTGACTCGGCAGATACAGCGCTGGGATTTAAACAAAACCTTCTGCTCACGACAACTGAACACTAACCACTGCTTATACGAAATGTCGAAAATGAAAAGAAAATGTATTTTACTGATAAATTCTTCTCTGTACCATGTTATACCTCAGATTATTGTCAGATTTAATATTAAATTGCTTTCCAAACAAAACAGTTACAAATGTTTTCACTTCATTATTAATATTGTGTTCATCACAAAGATAGACAGATAGATTTGACAGAGGCCACATCCTGTAACAGACACACAAAGGCCACGCCTCCTTCAGCAAGACTAACATTCAGAGAGGCCACACCTCCTTCACTAGAAGTGACACAAAGGCCACACCTCCTTCACTGTAACAGACACACAAAGGCCATGCCTCCTTCACTTGAACTGATAGGTGCACGGAGGCCACGCCTCCTTCGACAAGACTAACATTCTCAGAGGCCACACCTCTTTGACTCCTTCAATGGGACTGAGAAGCACATGAGACATGCCTCCTTCACTGGGACTGACAAAGAAATAAGCCATGCATCCTTCACTAAAACTAATAATCAGAGGCCACAACTCCTTCACTGGGACTGACAGACACACAGAAGCCACATCTCTTTCAGCAAGACATTCACAGAGGCCACACCTCATTGGCTAGAAATACTGTTCTGAGAGACCACGCCTCCTTCACTGTAATTGACACACAGGCCACGCCTCTTCACTGGGATTGACAGCACTACTGTAGATATTAATATAAACAAGATTTTATGCTAGCAAGATGTTTTATAAATGTTACTGTTGGAGGAACTCTTCCTGATCCTTTTCCCAATCTGTTTTTAAACATCACAACACCTCAACATGTTAACACAACATTTGCGTAAACATTCATTTTTGTGAACTTTGAAGCAAATTGTGAGAGGAACCGCGTTATAATGTATTATATGTCAAATATGTTACGGAACATTCTTATAGCATTATCTGTTGTAGGAAACTGACCAAAAGAAAAAGGTTAACCGTGTAAAATCATCAGTATTTCATGGTGTTAATGTTAAACGTTAATGTACAGCTCACAGCTATCTTAGCATGAGAAACTGGAATGAGTTTCAAGTGACGCAGTAGCAGTAGTGTGTGTGTGTGTGTGTGTGTGTGTGTGTGTGTGTGTGTGTAATCTATTGATGCACACATTGTTTTTGGACTGTTTATTGAAAACCGTTTCCTCTTCAGAAGGACAAAAGCTCAGAGGTTAATGATCGTTTTTACTGTTTCTCGAATCCTGCTGAGGAAACAAAATCCCTTTTTTCCTTTCCTATTATCAGGAAGTGCTAATGTTTAGGCAGAACATGACGTGTTTAGTCAGATAACGTGATTTTTCTTTGCGTGCATCTTGCTGAACCTCCAGTCGCACCAAAACAAGGAACCTGAGGGGAGTTCAGTCATTTATTCAAACTTTTTTGTGCATTTTTTGCATAAAGGTAAGTAAAATTCTCAATATCAATTCATGTAAAAACATATATAGTATAAATAAATTTTAATTGTGTAATCATGTAATGATGTATAATTATTCACTTACTTTACTTACAATTTGTGTCTGTTTTGTTGCAAGTAGAAAATTTTACTTTAATTATACTTTTTGTATAATTCTGTATAATTAGAGATTATTGGCATAAACTATTGCAGTACTGAAGAAAAATCTTCTAGGTTCAAATTTCTTTTTGTCTTTTTTAAAAACAAACATTTTTAGAGAGTTTTACTTATGTAAAACATTTTAATAAGCTTTATTTCAAAGGAAAGTATTCAGAATATCTCCATGCATTCACTAAATCTACAGTGTATTATGCAATAAAGGAAATGTCTTACTTCTACAATACTACTACTATTATTATTATTATTATTATTATTATTATTATTATTATTATTATCATCATCATCATCATCTTATACATTATATTTTACTCACCCTCAAGGCCACAAAATTCTGCATTGCTATTTCAAATTGAAAATGGTTACATGCAAATATATATATACACACACACACACACACACACACACACACACACACACACACACACACACACACACAGACACACACACACACTACCCGTCAAAAGTTTGAACACACTCATTCTTTATTTTGAGTTTTTCTCCACATTTTAGAATAATAATAAAGTCAAAAAAACTCTGGAGTAACCCAAATGGAACTATTGGAATTATGTTGTGATAAAAAAAATCCAAAATAAATCTAAATAATTTAATATTTTACCATCTTCCAAGTAGATGCCCTTTTTCGCCTAGAATTTCCAGAAATGTATTCTTGGCATTTTCTTGACCGATTTCTTGAAGAATTTCCCTGAAATGCTTTTTAAACAGTATTACAGGAGTTCCCACCTACGCTATACACTTATCGGCTGTTTTTCAGAATATTTCGCTCCAAAGTCTTCCGTTTAAAAAAAAAAGATTTTTTGGTAAATAAAATGTTAGTTTTCTAATGAAAGAAATGAATATGTATGTTTAATCATACACCTTCATATCAAAAGGTTTTTAAGATCATGAGAAACATTTCAGTTTCCTTGTTATTTCATGACAAATTAAGATTATAAAAGGTCTGCAATTGATTCCAAGTGTTGAATTTGATTTTGGTAGCTGTTCATTGGAACTCTCAATATGCAAATGGCCAAGACAACTAAAGTGGATGATCGCGGAATTCTTTCCTTGTTGAAGAAAAACCCCTTCACAACATCTAGCCAAGTCAAGAACACTCTGGCGGAGATAGGCGTATCATTGTCAAAGTCTACAATCAAGAGAAAGAAAAAACTCTGACCAGTTCTGATGCAAGATTAACTTGTAGCATAATGATGGAAAGAGAAGAGTATGGAGAACGAAAGGAAGGGCTCATGATCCAAAGCATACCAGATCATCTGTCAAACATGGCGGAAGAAGTGTTATGGCATGGGGTTGTACGGCTGCCAATGGAACTGGGTCACTGGTGTTTATTGATGATGTGACTGCTGATAAAACCGCTGATAGAAAGCAGGATGAATTCTGAACAGGACGGACCTTCACAGTCAGACGGATAATGACCCAAAACATATCGTGAAAGCAACCCAAATTAAATGTTCTTAAACGCAAGAAGGCTTCAACCCCATTGAGCTTTTTATTTATTTATTGGCTTAAAGACCCATAAACAAGCAGCAACTGAAAGCAGCTGCAGTAAAGACCTGACAAAACATCTCAAGGGAGGAAACTCAGCATTTGGTAACGTCCATGGGTTCCAGATTTCAGGCCGTCATTGACTGCAAAGGATTTGCATCCAAGTATTAAAAATAAATATTCAAAATTAAAAATAAATGTTAGCTTGTCCAATTACTTTTGAGCCTGTGACTCTGTAAAACATGGCTGTAATTCCTAAACAGTTTTTGTTAAACTTCATGAATTAAAGCTTAAAGTCTACACTTCAATCACATTTTGATTGCTTCATTTTAAATCCATTGTGGTGGTGTACAGAGGCAAAATAACCTAAATTTGTGACTGTTATCACAGTGTTGAAGGAGACCTGCATTGCAAATTCCAAAGCGATTTATTTAATAATGTAAATAATCAAGGCTGCTTCATGAAAATAAAAAATAAAGATAATTAAAGGCAAATAATGTTGTTGAATGCAAACATGTATTAAAATGGATGCTACAAATAAAATATAATAATACAATAAAAAATAATGTACAGTCAGTAACATTTTGACATATGGGTTTTTGCATGTGTTGGAGCTTCTGCAGTTTGTCTAAACTGGTTTGAGTTTTTGTGTTTGAACAGATGGACGCTGAGAACAATGACACAGACTGGATCCTTAACCACTGCACCGTCAAGGTGGACTGGACATCTCGGCGTATCGGTCTCTTCCTGCTCCACCTCTTCATGTTCATCGTGGGATTGATCATGAATTTGACTGTCGTCTGGGTAAACTGGCAGAGACGCCGCACACGTAACACCGTCATATTCTGCATCCTCAACATGGGCGTGGCCGATACCATGCTGATGCTCTTCTTACCCATCTCCATGCTCGAAGTTGCTTTAGACCACGTTTGGGTTTGGGGCAATTTCTTGTGTCGCTTTTCGAATTTATTCATCATGCTTAACATCCATGCTAGCTCATTTTTCTTAGCCTATATATCTGTTGAGCGTTATCTGTCACTGGTACATGGATCAGCACCAAAAATAACAGCCACATCAGAAAAGCGCAAGAGGAACATCATTTCTGTGGCCCTCTGGATTTTTGCTTTGTTTCTTGGCTCGTTAGAAACGGTACACGTTCGTGTTTTAGGATACAATGAACCGGGATGCTACCTGGTGCCTGAACATGACTTAGAGAAGTGGTTCAGCTCTCTCGTTATTATCCACTTTTTGGCGCAATACTTAATACCGGCTGTGATTATGGTGACTTTTAACATGCTAACAGCCCGAGCGGTGAGATCGTCTCCTGAAGTTCAGATCCGGAACATTGACGACATTTGGTTCCTGCATGTTTATTCCTCAGTTTTTATCATTTGCTGGCTTCCATTTCATCTAACCATGATCCTCATCTTGGTGGACCTGACACAACCAGATTTATTTACCTGCAACACAGTCGAGCAGCTCTTTTTCTCCTACACTGTCGTAAGAACAATCGCGTTACTCCACTGCTTGGCCAATCCCATCCTCTACAGTTTTCTAAGCAGGAGCTTCCGCAGCAAGCTTATTAACCTCATTTTGAGCCATTTGCCACAAGACGTTGTTGCTAATCAAGGAACAAATCAACATCCTGACCGAGTTGAAGGTAAAGGAAATGGAGGGAAGGCAAACAATATGGCTGAAAACAACACCAGCCAATCAGACGGAGGACCATAACAAAAAATGGATTGGTTCACATTCAAAGTTTGAAATGGAAAATTCAGAATTTTTTTTTTTACCATACACTATGTTTAATTAGTATTATTTACAGTTATGTTAGAAATACTAATCATATGTACAGTTAAATATTGCATTATACAATATATACAAATTTACAGCAAAAATTACATATGTGCAACCAGAAGATAATTAAAGATGTCTTATGATCATTAAAGTGTGTTATGTACAGATACTGCTAATAATCTAGCAAACTTCAATATTAAAATCCTGTCTTTACATTTTATACATATGAAATTTTGTGATATATGTATGTATAAATATCCCTATACACAGATAATAACATCATGTAATGAATCTACCAAACAATAGGATGCGCTGTTTTCAAATTCAAATGTCTAAACACACAGTTGTAAATGGTTGTGACCTAATGTGAAATGGTAGATTAAACTCTTTAGGTAGACAATCTTTAGATATGAATCATAGCTTGAGCATCTCAACATCAAACTCATCAATAATATAATTTCCTGCAATGATTTTACAAGAAAAAAAATATCTGTTGCTCAGTGTATTCAACATTTTCCCCAGTGATCAGATTGAGTCATACACAATGTTTACATGTAAACATTTACTGAAATTTATTCAGTGGTATGATAACGGCTATTTTATAATTCAATGATGCAATTTGTAACCAAAAATTAAAGCAAATCTAACAACGAAACATTAAAGTTTTCAAAACAGAACATTAGCACCCTCAAATATTAATTACTAATTTATTTTTACTAATTAATTTTTCTTTTGCTCTTAATATTTTCAACTGCCATTATCTTTTTTGTTGTCTACGCCCTATACAGTAAATTCTACGCCCTATACACTACATTCTACGCCCTATACACTACATTCTACGCTCTATATACTACGTTATACACCCTATACACTACATTCTATGCACTATACACTATTTGTGCACTACATACTATAAACTTCACTATAGAGCTGAAACATCTCAAATCGAGAACTAATCTTTGACTCATAAAAATGACACTGTGAACACACTACTGAAAAAAGCATGGGATTTGAGATGCAACTAATAAATGAAATCAGCTGTCATCAACTACACAAAAGCATAGCATAGGGACTCATACACTAGTGATGGCTTTCATAAAATATCTATGACCAGTTTTCCAGGGAAAAAAATTATATCAAATGTCAAAAAAAAAAAAAAAAATTTGATTTAATTTCTGGGCTTTATCATTGCGTATCATAACAAATAAATGTACATTTAACAAATATACACTTGGTCTTTACACAGCTACTGTGGAAAATAAAAACTACAGATAAGTTTGTATACTTAAAATGAAGAAAACAAAGACATTTATTCCTTCTTTATTGTCCTTCAAGTAACAAAAATGGACAAATATCCATCCATCCATTTTCCATACCGCTTACCCTACACAGGGTCGTGGGGAGCCTGGAGCCCATCCCAGGGAACTCTGGGTACAAGGCACACACTACCGACAATATAGAAATGCCAATCAGTCAACAATACACATCTTTGGACTGGGGAGGAAACTGGAGTACCTGAAGGAAAACCCCGAAGCACAAGGCAAACATGCAAGTTCCGTGCACACAAGGCGAAGGTGGGAATCGAGCCCCGAACCCCGGAGGTGCGAGGCAAACGTACTAGCCCCCCATGGACAAATATATATTTTAAAAACACATTAGTTCAAATTATATCAGTTTGTGATTCTGTAATTAATAAATACTACTAGGTAATAGTTCTCTGGTGACCAGGATAAAGTACAGGATAAAGTAAAAAAATGTTTTTTTTCCCCCGTAATAAACATTAAATAATGTCACAATAAATAACCACTAACTACTAGTAAGTATGTTTAGTAAACATTCACGTTTGTTAAATGTAACACGTAACAAAACAAAAAGAAAGAAATTGGGATTATCACGTACTGTTACGTGCGCGCGACACATAGCACACAGGGCGGCGCGCATGTGCATGTGCGCAGCGTCGGGAGCGCGCACCAATGGCTTTTTACGTTTGCAGACACTTACATCGCTACCGATTCACAGAACCGTAATTCGGCCACGCAAAGCAAATACCGTTTTCGTCTCAGTCGCCGTAGCGCGCGTGCCGTTGGCGATGCGGATCAGTCAGGCTGCTTCATTCAGTGTGTTTGGGTCTCTTATTTTTCTTTTTGAAACGATGCGCATGCGATAAGTGTGTGTTTTGGAGCCGCAGTGTGTGTGTGTGTGTGTGTGTGTGTGTGTGTGTGTGTGTGTGTGTGTGTCTCGCTTCCCCTCCTGACCTCCTAACAAGCGACCGGGATTTAACACCGATTTGTTTTTATTATCAGATTTTATCTCATCTGTAAAACTCCAACAATCCAAAATCGTCTTTAATGACAGCCAGTGAGTCTCTTTGATTTGTGGAAAACCATCAAGTCGGTAAGGTGAGTAAACATTAGGACATTTCGCTGTATTACACACACACACACACACACACACACACACACACACACACACACGAGTTGGAAGCATAGTGGGGACCCCGAAAAACCAACAGCCAATGAGGACCTGGTGCTTTTCAAGACCTATCGCACGTTTATAAAGCGGTTTTGTAATCGCAGTGTCGTGTGTATTCACAGTGAGAATGAGTTTAAGCTACATAACGCGGTATAACGTTCCAAAATCTGGTCTTAATTTAAAATATATATATAATAATGGTATTGTCTATATGGAATGAACCCTGCGTACTCTATTGATGGGGTTGGTTTTTTGGTGTCTAGGTTTGTTTATGTCTCCTTGCCACCGACCACACACACTCACACACACTCTGATGAGTAGCATGTCACATTGCTGTCTTAAGGCATCTGAGGTTTTGGAAAGGTCAGTCACATTTTACATAGGGACTTTTTTACTAGTCATTCATACAATCATGTTTCATTTATTGTAGGCCTATGTTTAAGTGTGTGTGTGTGTGTGTGTGTGTGTGCGCGAGCGCGCTTGTCTTTAAAACGTGTTGGCTCACCATGTACACCATCTATCTTTATCCGTCATACTTTCCTCTGACACCGAGCATGTTCTCTTCCTGAACAGATTAGACTGTGCATATGACACCGTTTTTGTATTTTATAAAAACTGAACACAGGACAAGTCTTATTAAGACCGTCCCGATGAGGAAGAAGGTTACCTTTGAGTAGGATGGATAATCAGTTCTGTACACACACACACATACATACATAAATACACACATACATATATCTATCTCAACAGTTGTTTCAGTAAAAAAAAAAAAAAAAAAAGTCACCACATATGCACCAAAAAGATTATGTATGTTACCACTAATTCTGTTAACACCCAAGAAATTGAATCTGAATATTGAGCAAATATAGGGAGCCTTTCCACATATATCTAAAACAACTTAGTTATGTAATATAATAATAAGTTTTTATATAGCTTTAAAGTGCTAAAACGACAAACTTTCAAATCAACATTTTTAATCTTACTTGAAAAAAATAAGCAACTGTTAAATGAAACCAAGAACAGTGACAGTCAGTAGTACAGCCAGAAAAAAAAACAAGAAGAAGAAAATAAGCTATAGGTTATCTATTTGAAATATCAGGCTAGTTAGCTACCTAGCCAGGCTGATATTACCTAGTACTACTTAGCATTACATCCAGTTTATAGTTGTTGTACGTACTCTGCTTTACTATTCTTTGTCAAAACTTGATGACAAAATAATGAAAGAAAGGGGAAAAAAATGGAAAGAAAATATCCAGACAGGGTTTCTTTGCTGCATCAGAAAAATACTTTTGGTATTTAGTTTTATGTTAAAGATACATGTTTTTGTATGCTTTTAACTAGAACATACAAATATCACATTTTATATGCATAATATTAACATTAACAATCACATAGTTACACTAAAACACTGAGCACACGTACCAGACATGCAGAAATACTCCTGTGTAAATATGAGTGTTATGTAAGGCTTTGTTGGTCAGTGTCTTGGAAAAGTAAGGCACTCTTTTATGTCATCTTTTGAATGTAGCACTATTGTTTTGGGAACTGCCAAGGAGATCAAATAAGAGATCTTGGATTTCAAATGAAGACCAGTGTTGGTATTCATAAGTCACTGAAAAGGATGTTGCGTAAGCACAAGAAGCACTTTATTTTTTGAACAATGATCCAAGACACTCCTTAATCAGACAAGTTAATTAAAGATGGACTCAGTAGGTCTGACATTCAGCATCACTAACCTAGATTAGTATAGGTTAGCAAATTGCTTTTATTTAGTGTTAAAAACCAGAACATTTTGGGAAGCATGGAGCTAGTTCTTTGAAGGATTCAATTTAGAGTTTAACAAATTAAGCAAAATTGTCTATGTTTTCAGGTTATGAGTGGCATATTTTCACCTGTCAATAAAAGCAGCACTAGCCAATCGCAGGCACTCGTATGCGGAAGAGGGTAGATAGCGCTTTCTTTCTAGTGTGTTACACTTCCCCATGATGCACCATGAGTAGTTGTACAGTTGGTAGCTGTCATGTAGATGTCATTGGGGAGATCTGGCTGGACAGTGGGAATTCACAGGTGACCAATTTGGGGAGGAAAAATTGGGAATATAAACCCAAATCTGATCATTCTCAAACAGCAGATCT
Organism: Ictalurus furcatus; assembly: GCF_023375685.1. Taxonomy (NCBI): domain Eukaryota; kingdom Metazoa; phylum Chordata; class Actinopteri; order Siluriformes; family Ictaluridae; genus Ictalurus; species Ictalurus furcatus. The sequence continues at coordinate 11,512,917 of NC_071275.1, read as the reverse complement.
CTGAATCTTAGGAATAAGAGTAAATAATCTCTTTTCATAAGGAAAGACATTTGCATTTTCAGTTCCTGCCTCTGTTTGACTTCTCAGACCAGTCATGTACCTTGGTGATCTATTCAGATTGTAATATTTATCTGCACTGTTCAAAAAGACCTTATTAATATATAACTTACTTACAGCATAGTTGCATATAGTTAGTGTACTTAATAATTACAGTATTCTTACTATATTGTTTGTTGCAGTAGTGGCACATTGTAATATATTTTTAAAAGATTATATATTGATAAAAGTATATTCTTGTAAAAAAAAAAAAAAAACTTGCTGTTTTAAATCTTTTATTGCCAAATGTTCATATTTAACGGGAAAAATCTTAACAAAGTCATTTGATAGGAATGTTTATTGAAGCAGAACATATGAACAAACATAATATACCAAATTACGCAATAGGAAACTGCTGCAATGAAAGATTACACAATAAGAAATTGCTAAAAATGAAAACTGAGAATCTAGGAGTCACATTCCTGAATATCACAGAAAAAAAGAAGTAAGCTCTATGGACAATCTACGTATTTAAAATATCCGGGTAACTAGCAAATGTTAGCTACCTACCTAGATTAACATTTTTAGCGTTAATTTAACGTTGTTGCATTTACCCTCCTTCACTAAAGTAATTAATTACTTTATAATGTTACAAACTAATGTAAGAAATTAAAAAATAGCTATGTGAGCTTTCTTTGCTGCTTCAGGTAAATGTTTTGGCAACTAATTTTACAATAAAGTTAACAATGTTGTATTATTACAATTTCATTATTACAATAGTCACAATGTATGCTAATGAGTGTACTGGTTTGAACACTGTGTTTTATGCTAGAAATTGTAGGAATTCTTTACAGCATACATTCTACAGACTGAAATTTTTAGGGCATCGTTTTAGAACTCTGCTAGCCGCATTTTGGTGTTTTGAATTGGATTTCACTGCAGGAGTGTGAGCCTGCACCTTTTGGGCAATACTGGTTTAGTCATATTACAACAAATGGTCATGGCAACACCCACCACAAGGCCTCCGTTGGCTCCCTGTAGGGTGTGTGGTGGAAGAGTCAGGACTTGTTGGGGTGTGTGTTCTGCATTCCGAAAAAGTTCGTTTCACTCTCCATGTCTAGACAGCGTTCCTTGTGCTGTATGTGTTTTAGTATTTAACTTTGCCATCCCAAAAATTGTGATGCTTTTATCATTTGTCTTAAACGAGAGTAACACAGATTAAGTTTTTCTTTTTAATCTCAACAAAGATTTATTGACAGAATAGCTGTTAAATGTTTTATCAGACAGTTAGTTGCATTTTGATTGTCTCACCACTGTAGCATTTTCTTTACTGTTTCTATTCACAAGCGGTAGCCTGAAAGGTGTGTGAAGGCTTTCTCTTCCGCCTTTTGTCCGGACTGTTACTTAAGGTGTGGTTAATTCCAGTTTGTCCACATTTCTAATAAAAGAAGGCTGTTATTTTTCTCGCTTTCCTTCACCATTTTGTTCTCTAACCTAAAGACGCAAGCAACTGAATTTTACAACTTTGCATTTTTTAATCACAATATTAAAAATTAAAATGGTAATTTTTTTGTAGATATATTAATGTTACAGAAATCACTGACTCCTAATGACCAAGTCATGTGAGGTTCTGATTTTAATTTTAATTTCTCTTCTATGTGTGCCTAACGCAAATGCTGTAAACTATCCGTTACTCATAGAAACGCATTTATCCAATCCCAAGTTTCAGCTGAAACTGAATAAACACCAGATGATATCAATTTTTTCAAGATTGAACATGTCTCAGCTTTTGTCCTGAATGTCTAGATTGCATGACAGACCACAAACACAGAAGACTAAAACTGCAACTTCTGCAGCATGACTGTGAAGTTCTCATTTTGTTGCTAATAATATTTGCACCGCAACTGCATTCAGAGTTTCCAAACACATTTCAATCTTCAAGTTTCTCATTGTTTCCTTCCTTTATTTTCCTCAGTCCTTCCAATGGGGACAAGTAAGAGCAAGCCAAAAGACTCAGGCCAGAGATCTCTGAGTCTGGATTGTACCATAAATATGGGATCCTCCAGTGGACACCATTTCAATTCTGGCCCTCAGACCCAAACGCCAAATCAGAGCCCTGCGGTGGGGACCAGCAGGCGAAGCAACACGTACCACACCAACGGTGCAGAACATCAACTTTTCGGTGGTGCGGATCACATGGCAAGCATCGCATCACCCATAAGAGGTATTGCATGCGACTGAATCTGGTTTAGGCACCAAAAAGTGAAAATCAAGTCTCTTGCTCAGTATTGAAACTTAAAATTACTTTTTCATTTTTTGTAATAGTATCTATGTTAAATAAGATGTATTTTGTTGTTGAATATATACAATGAAATAGGGTAATTACTCGGAGGGCAGTGATAATCAGGCAAAGAAACAAGGCACACAGATTGGGTAATGACACAGGAATTCAAATATGAATATTACACAGAGGACGCCGTTCAGGAAACAATGCTTGGGCAGCGATGTAGAATGGGCAACAACACTTGGGACGGTACTTGAGTCAGGTGAGGGACCGTTGATTGGACAACATCACTGGAGACACTGTTTGAGTAAGGTGAGGGACTGAAGATTGGGCAACAACATTGGGGGGCACTGTTTGAGTAAGATGAGGGAATGTTGATCGGACACTGTAACTGGGTACATTGTTTGAGTGAGGTGAGGGACTGAAAATTGGGCAACAACACTGGGGATGCTACTCAAGTAAGATGAGGGACTGTAGATTGGACAGTGTCACTGAGGACACTACTTGAGTGAGGTGGGAGACTGTAGATCAGACAACGTCACTAGATACACTGTTTGAGAGAGGTGAGGGAATGTAGATCAGGCAATGATACAGGGGACACTGTGCGAGAAATGATGTGGGGATGCAAATCAGGCAGTGACATGGAGAACACTGGTGGAGTAACAGGGTGGGGGATGCAGATCAAACAATGATGCAGGACACTGGTGGAGAAGGAGGGTGGGGGACTAGATCAGACAACGTCACCCAGGACCCTGCTAAAGGAAAGACAGAACTGCATATCCGGCACTGACACTGGTCGAGTAACAGGGATGAGGATCCACACTAGGCAATGACGCTGGGTACATTGGTAAAGGAACGATGCTGGGATCACAGATTGTACAATGACATGGAGAACATTGGATAAAGAATTATGTGGGGGCACAAATTGGACAATGGCAGAAGGGTCAAAGGTCAAGTAAGACCAGGAGAGCAGAGATCGGGCAGTAACACCGGAAACATGGATTGGATATTGACATAAGGAACATTGTTGGGAATGCAGATCAGGCAACAACGCTAGAAACACGAGTTGAGTAATAGGGTGGGAGACACAAATTGGGTAATGACACTGGTTAAAGAACAACACAGGAGACATGGTCAAGTAAGAAGAGGGCGGCACCGGTTGAGGAACGGCACGGAGGACGAAGATTGGATTAATATATGACTTGTGATGCTAATCCTTTTGAAATTATTTGATTGAATATTACAATTGTGTGACCGGTCTAGTGTCAGTGCAGTGTATTTGGCAGCAAAAGATTTGTTTCCAGTATTCGGTTTCCATTGACCAGTTATTGATTCACTTTTCATTTAAATGACTGTCAGAGCCGTGAATCAGTTTTTTTAATAGACATGCAATGGAGCTATCCAGTTGGAGTGTGTGTGTGTGTGAGTGTGTGTGTGTGTGTGGTGGGAGGAGGGGTAATCATTAGCAGGGAGCATTTGTTCAAGCATTTGCCAAACAAATGGCTTTTCACACCTGTTCAGTGGAGCTTTAGAAAAGTGCCAGCGTCTCACTGATACTGATCTGCACTTGATTGCTCGTACCACTTCCTGATCCCATGGCTTTAACCAGACTTCCTTCTTACTCACAGCTGGTGTCACCACGTTCGTCGCACTATACGACTACGAATCTCGGACATCTGCAGATCTTACTTTTAAGAAGGGCGAGAGACTGCAGATCCTCAATAACACGTAAGTCTTCTCATGTGTGTCTTCCTCAAAGACAGTTTACGCCGTACGTGATGAAGCACTTTTCTGAAACATATCTTAGCAGAACGTGAAATTACAGCAGCTCGGCTGGTGTTTAAAGCAGTTTGAAGGCTGTTCAATATCAGCTCTCGTTTGAGTCCTTGATGATACATCATGGAGACTGGAAATGAACGTGGTGTATGTCAGTGCCCAGACGGATTCCATCTCAGACCGTGAGTCATCGGCTCGGTTCAAACGACAGAAATATGCGATTCAGTGTGGAAATAAACACTCATTAATGTCTTTCCTACTCATTATTCGGACTCATATCGGCCACAGCATCGTTATAGTATTATTAGGTATTAAAAACGCACATTGTGGTAACGATAATAAAAGAGATGCTGATATAAGAGAAATTGGGTTGTTACTATTTTGGGTTAGGGCTGGAAAATATCACAGTATTTTAACGTTGTGTTATACTTTTCTGAGAATTGTAGGTGTTGTGAGGTGTCGGTGCTTCATAACTTTAACTTCATTGCGACTCGCTGTAATATGTAACAAATTGGACAGTAATATCTATCTTTGTACCTGTTGTTTAATTTCACATTGTTTTTCTCATTAAATATTTACATTTTTATCTTTAACAAATCTTCAACCTGACTGTTTAATGCAGTTAGCAACACCTCAGCAAAAAAAATAAACGTTTAAACGAAATACTATATAATATATTGTAAGTATGTATTATCATTATATAACTTAATACATTATGATATATTTTTTCCCCACTATGGTAGGTTTTGTGAGGTTTCAATGCTTCTAATTAAATATTCAACATTTTTATGTACATTTAAAACACACCTCAGCCGAAGTAAGTATTGTGGTCCGTATTTATTGTGAAGAAGGTTTAAAGTAACACAGTATGATCATTTTGACATGTATGTATTATAATGCTAATATCCAGATTATGCCGTATAATGTAGAAATTCATAACATTTATTTACGAATATACGTGCATGAATTTAGGCTTCAGAAGTTTGTAGTGCGTTACTTTAACAGCCTTGTGATTCTGAAATTATGGAAAATTTGTCAGAAAAAAAATTATCAGAGGTGTACTGTAGGTATATTAACTTTTCATTTGCAATTTTTTTGTGATAATTGTATATGCAGTTTTATATTTTTAGTACAATACAATGTTTTAAAGTAACGGTTTTCTCGAAAAGGTCCAGGTTTTTACCCAGTGGGCAGAGTTCTGAAATTGGAAAATGGAACAGACCTTATTCAGGAGTAGAAATTATACCCCCAAAAAATTTTCTACTTCCACAGCCTCCTCCTGAATCAGAAGTAGAGTTAGTATGCGCTTATAAAATATGTTCAGTAGTGCAATATATTGCTCAAACTGATACAATATCGAACTGAACTGAACAATATTTAGGTTTGATAGCGAAGAATAACTTGACATTAAGAAAAACTTTCAAAATAGTATTTTAAATTCATTTTTTTTAAAAAGTAATTAAACATGAAAATAAGTCATATAACAATGAAACAGCTGGATAAAATACATTAAATTGCAGTAAAAAGTCAAAAAATGGAGTCAGAGTTATAAAAAAAGAAAATGTAATGTATTATATATCTCATAATATATTCAGTTTACAAACTCAGTGATTCAAGATCTTTAGAAACATATCACTGAAATATTTTTCTATTTCATACATTTGTTTGAGTGCAAAAAAAATGTGATATTAGTTTGTATAGTAACCAAATTTCATATTCCTATAAACTTTAATTGTGTATATGTAATTATAAGATCCGTCTCAATTTCTCTGATGTGAACTATTATTATTATTATTATTATTATTATTATTATTATTATTATTATATAAATTTTTTCCTGATGTCCAAAGTTCTAGGTTTTAGGCTAATTTTACAAGAAAAAAATATATATATATCAACACTCTTTTTTGCATGAGTCGTATCAAACTTGCTTATCAGTATGCTAATTTGACTTTTTTTTTTAAATTATGGTTATATTTTGTGATTTTCTGCTGGTGTCTATCCTTCATTGAGCTGCACTTGCTTAGCTAACACATCGCACAATGTCCCAATGCAGCGCTACACGACGTGTCATTCAGTTATCTCAGGAATATTAATGTGACACTCGCACATTTCCTGACAAACTGAGACGTTACGTAATAAGACAATAAGCAATGAACACTGGAGACGTTTATTTTTACATTTATATATTTTTTTATTTATCAGACACTTTTAACAACAACAAATCTATCGGTTAGTTCAATCAACAAATTGTTCATTTAAAGAGATCGAATTTTAATTAAATTAAACATTCTGTATAGGGCTGGGTGATATGATGATATTGTGAACAATTATGTCACTGTATGCTTTTCTGTAATCTTTTTATTTATTTTTTTGTTAATAATAACAATAATACAAATTATTTTATGTATTTAATCAATTTAATTACAAACTGAAAGCAAATATGTAGCCAGTGTGATGTTAAAGTTTTTACCTACTATTTAAAATTGTAAACTGTTAATATTTTTATAGATCATTAATAGTTCTTCTTTTCACTGTTAAAAATGTTCTACTTTTCTGTAGGTAAATAAAAAAAATTATAGAAAAATTATTTTGTAGACATTAAATGCTGTATCATTAAAAATAATTATTTATTTAATGTAACACTGCTGTGTTGCTGGCAGTTTGTGAGTAAACCTACATGCTGTATATCACAGAAATGTCCTTGTGTACCGTAAAGTAAAAAATTGGCTACATTTTATTGACCAAATAACGCACAGTGATTTCTCTTCCACAAATTACCTTTTTTAAGGATTTTGGGGTCCAGTGCATATAAACTGGAAAAAGAGTGTGTATTATAGTATTATAGATTTTCTCTTTTCTGGCAATGGATGGTGTTTTATATCAGTGCTGTTTATTTTCCCCCCCCAATGCTTCATGGGTTAAATTAGGAGAAAGTACAACTACAGGTCAGTAACTCTTCTTTTACATCTTAGAATTCGTTCCACATTGTGGGTAAGAAGTGTGTAAGGCTCGTGATAAATACAACTTGGTTGGAATGTGTGTATGTATGTATTTTTATTTTATTTTTATTGCAGCATTCTTTATTTTTTAAAAAGCGTTCGATATTAAATGTAAAGACGCTCATTCCAGACCCAGAAAAACACAGAAATGCAAGAAATTTGGATATAAAGTATGGGTTTTTTGTTTTCAAAGTGGTCTTGGGCTTATCTACATTTTTCTCAATGTTGTTTATGATTAAAAATATTAAATTAGCCTAGGTAATTAGTAATTTTATTTATAGTTAACATTTATTTTAAGTTTCATGGTTAAAATTGTCTCTTTTTTTTTTCTTTCTAGGACCAAAAGCTTCAATTAAGCAAACATATATACCAATAGAATAAGAAAATTTCAGGTTTATATTAACATAAAAATAATGTATTATTGTAATCTCAGTATAGAAATAATCGATAATTTTATTTCAGTATAATCATATTATTTGAAGATAAATGAGCAATAAATATTTCAAAGCCAGGAATAAAACGTTTTGCGTTGCATTAGCAGCAGTTCCTTTATGGCGTAAATTGTTTGGGCTTTAAATCAGTGGAAAATTGTGTCACTTGTCCTGCAGGTTATCTCGTGTTATCAGGATGCCCTTCGATGCATTGTTTATTAATTTACAGTGTTTGTCGGTTTACGTCTGGTTGTTTGTTACGTTAATGTGGTGATTGGTGTGTGTTGTAGGGAAGGAGACTGGTGGTTGGCGAGTTCTTTGACCACAGGGAAGAGCGGCTACATCCCAAGCAATTATGTCGCACCATCGGACTCCATCCAAGCCGAAGAGTAACAACAACTTTTTATGTTTAATATCAGTATTGTTAAAATTACTGCAGGTTTAAGCCTAGAGTTCCAGTGTGTTAGATTTTGGGTGATAAATTGTCAGTGTGATAATCGTCCATGCTAACATCGTAGCGTAATTCAAGCAACATGTTTTGCCTGGAAAATAAATTTTGCAATATTATAATCTACACTAGCCACATAGGGTAACTTTGACATTGTAACTGTTTCTGTTTTCCTCATCACTTAAAAACAGCTATGTCAAAATCAAGTCTAAATAGCGCTAACAATCTCTCTGCTCTTTTTTTGTTTGTTTGGTTTTTTTAAACCTCGTAGGTGGTTTTTTGGTAGAATAACACGGCGCGATTCTGAGCGGCTGCTGCTGAACATCCAGAACAGGAGAGGAACTTTCCTTGTGAGAGAAAGTGAGACGACTAAAGGTGAGTGTTTGTGTATTTCTACCTCCTAATCAATACTAAACAATTCTATTGCATAGATACACAAAGTGCTATTATTTAGTTATCTTATTTGCCATTATATATTATTACCTGCTGTTTTCCTGTTTCTTGTGCTTATAGTTGATCTAAAATAAAATTTGTTAGCTAAACAAGACAAAAAAAGTGGCTCCTAATGAGTGAGCGATGAAGATTTTAGGGCTGTAAATGATTAGTTCAGGGTTTTGTGTCATGTTACAAAAAACAGAAGAAAGAGATTTTAAACTCCTAATGACCAGAGTGATTGTCTGATAGAGGGGATGTCCTGCTGAATCAAACCTTTTAGTGCACGCCTTCTTTTAACAAAAAACAACAACTTTTTTCAGCAATTTATTTCTCCTTGCCCAAATTGAATTACAATAAATACTTAAACTTGAACAATTTATATGTGAAGCACTTTGAGATTTTGAACTATGAAGTTCTATACAAGTATAGATTATAATCTGTAGAAATTGTGAGTACAATAACAGTGATTTGCATGATGCAGGCTAAAACCTTTTTTAATTGTTGTAGAGGTGGCACGATACACGCACGCTTCTTCTTTTCTGATAGCGATACTGAAACCTTGAGCATCAGCTGATACCGAAACGCATAAATGTGATTAAGCTTTAAAATGTTTTGTTTAAACTGAAGCACAGTTCAACACTTTCCCACAAAAAATCCCTTCAACATTGTAAATAGAATCAAGTATAGATAGAATAAAGTCAATCTGAACAAAGGGAATGTACATGTAAACAATTCTAGTTTCTTTTCCAAATTTAATTCCAGTATTTGCCGTTTGTTACAGGATCCGATGTCTGACATTTTTCCATTGATATCTGATCCACTGTTTTTGTTTTTGTTTTTTTGAGGGGATGGGGGGAGTTTGCTTTTTTTTTGTTTGTTTGTTTTCTAGTTTGTTGTATTGAGCAAATTGTGATCAAATGTTAAAACTTTGTCATTAAAACAACTCTAAACTTCATCACATTGAGCCTGTTTTTAAGATGAAGGATGTCGGTGTAGACAGCTGGATTGTTAAAAGTAGGTCAGTGTGCGAAGCTGCTTTACCTCCGGCTATTAAAAAAAATCTATTTAGAGCTGCGATACTGCGGGAGAAGAGCTTTACTTCTTTATTTCTGCTTCTTTTTGAGTTGTATTAAAATTCTTGGCCATTTATTGGAGTCATTTTTCTCAGGTTTGATTTAGGCAGAGCAATGCGAAGTGTTGATGCATTGTGATGTGATGATTCAACATCAATATTGTGATAAATTTTCACAGTACGCTTTTCTGAGATATTATGGATATCATAATTAATTACAAACTAATCATGATGTGGTGATCAGTTTTGTACTTGATCTTTAAAATGGTAAAAAAAAAAAAATATCTTTTTCTAGTGTTAAGGAATGTTGCATAATTTCATCATACATTTGTTGTTGTTATTATTATTTATAACAGTTTCTTTAATTCAACATTACTATATTCCTGGCAGTTTGTGAGAAAACCTGTGCATCATGTATGGTAAAAATGCCTTTGAGAATCATATGATATTTTTTAATATTTTATCTCCACAACCTACTCTGAGGACGTTACAGTGGATATTTCAGCTTTGCACCCAAGTCCGTAATCAGGAAAAATATCTTGTTTTCTGAATTTAATTTAATCTGAAATTATATTTAACACATGAGTTAACGTGAGCTTCAGTATTAATATCCCAACAGTAACTCCAAACAAGTAACTAAAACTTGTATGTGTTGACAGGTTTTTTTGGGTTTTTTTTAATAATAAACCTAAAAATATAAATTAATCAACATGTGTGTGAATGTTTATCCCATCATTCAGTCACTGATGACACCCACAACGACAAACACGCACATCTTTGTGTAATAACGATCACGTGTTCGGTTTGTTAACTGGCGAAATTCTGAACTGAAGCTGAAGCATGTTTTAATATTTACACCTGAGAGAATGATCAACATTTTGGAGCATCCTGTAAAAAAATATTTTGTTCCAATACTGATAGTTTATTTCAGCTTTATGATGATAAATATGTTTCTACAGTAATATGACGTGAATATGGTGTTTCCCAGCCTGTGTTTGTTCCTCGGGACATCTTTAAAACAGGAAATAATCCATCAACACAAACCACGAAATATGTTTCATTTCGTCATCGCTGTATCATCTGATACTTTGGGGTTTTTTTCTTGCTGTAAGAGGAGGATGGATTTGAATCAGAATTGTCGTATGTTCTCGTTTTTACAACTTTCAATTTGAGCTTGCAAAATAACAGACATCCATTTCCATGCTTCATACCCTGCTGCTTTTGAGTTCTGGATTGTGATTGGTCAGAAGGTGTTGATTAAATGTTTTTTACAGCTCTGACATTGGTGCAGCTGCAAATCACAGGTTTATTTATAATTAACGCGCTCATTCGAATATGTTTTTGTTTCTATAGTAACAGCTCATTCACAGGGACTTATGTACAGTTATGTTGTGTTAATCATCTCACCATCCACAGATAACAGATTTTCCTGTGTATTTGTGTTGTGTTGTCGTTCAGGAGCGTACTGCCTGTCTGTGCTGGACTACGACAACACCAAGGGTCTAAATGTCAAGCATTACAAAATCCGCAAGCTGGACAGTGGAGGATTTTACATCACATCACGGACGCAGTTCAGCAACCTGCAGCAGCTCGTCCTGCACTATCGCAGTGAGTTCAGGCAACGCCGGCTGGGGGGAAAAACAGCTGTATAAACTAAGGATGTCATGATACCAAAAATATAGTAGTCGGTACCAATACCACCAAAAGTACACGATACTCGATACCAAAGTCGATACCACGGTGTGGTTTAAAAAAAAATTTTTTTTTTAAATAAAATTAAAAACTGCTGGAGGACATCCTCCTCTGGCTAATACTGGCAAAAGAGAGAGATTTTAGTTATCAAACACTGTCTGACAAAGACTAATAAAACATTGCCAAGTGCTAAGGTGCATTCCTAAACGCACCCGCCCGCACGCACGCGCGCACACACACCCCCCTTATACTCTGAATGCAAGCATTATTTTAAATTCACTGATGTGGTGGCAGGCCAAAAAAATTTATTAAAAGCATTAACATTTGAATAATTATTAGTGAGATTAGGCTACATGTTGCTGACAGGACACGGGCTGAATGGCGATGCCTGGTGGCCCATTCGGAGGTAGTTTATAACATTGCAATGTGTTAGCGTTGTTAACAAATAACTGGCTATTGCTAACATTACATGGAGCATAACGTTAGCTGGTTTCACGGCCACAATGCCAGCTGCCTCAAACTAACATAATATAGGGACTGTCTTTAAGGTGCTTCACCAAATTCCAGGTGTTTCCTCGCTTTGTTTGAAATGAATGATGGCATCAGTTGCACACCGGCAACCAATGCTACCTTTCCTCTCAACGAGCTTTTCTCTCTCTGCGTCTTAACGAGTCGGGGCGGAGCTAAACTTATGTAGTTTTTCCTATGTGCTTGTAGGCGTTTTTCTTCGTCTTTACCACTTGTGGACTTACTAAAACACTTGCGCGTACTTGCTGCCCCCTTCAGTTCCGGAAGAATCGCAACCTCGGTGATACCTACGCTACTGCAGGAAAAACAAGTACCGTCACGTTTTAAGAATGTTGGTACCGACTTGGTACCGAAGTATCGGTTCTAGTGACATCCTTAGTATAAACTAACGAGCACTATAAAGCAAACTTGTTTAAAATTGTCACAACTTGTTTGCATGAAATTATTATTATTAATCTTCATTATCACAGATGCCAAAATATCAATATGAACTTGCTGTAAATGTGGTGAAAGATCATTTTAAGCTTCATCAAGCTACCTCAAAATGACTTTTTGTTGTAAAATCTGAAATCAAAACACTCTCCAACCCCCCTACCCCAAAATAAGCCAAAGAAAAGTTGGGATGAAGAAATCAGGAAGGACTTAAGAAGCTCACAATGATGAGGAGGAGATTGAGGAGGTGTTTGCGATAATAGGGGGCCAAGCACTAAGTGCTCTTGCTGTTGTTGCTGGTGGTGTTTTTACAACAGTGAGTCAAATGAAAACACTCATTACGTGCTGGAACACTGGAGCATTGAAGGAGATAAATGATACGCTTTTTTGACACTTATTTGCAATGAGCAACTCAATTTTTAAAAAATGAAGGTTTTCATTTGACTCGAATTGTTATCTGTTATACACACTGAGTTTGATTTAACTGTTCATTACAGAGCTCTCGTTTTTCCAGAAATTGTCGCTAATTTTTTTTGGATGATGGTGTGTGTGTGAGAGAGAGAGTAAGAGAGTAGTGTGTGCTTGTAATAATATCTCTTTAAAATATGCTAACGATGTAGAAAATGCTATAAATATTAACTAGTGCTGCTATTAATAGCTGTTTCCTCTCCTGGGCCATTTCAGCACATGCAGATGGATTGTGTCACGTCCTGACGGACATCTGCCCCATGCTGAAGCCTCAGACTCAGGGACTAGCGCGAGATGCCTGGGAAATCCCACGCGAGTCGCTGCGACTCGACGTTAAACTGGGTCAGGGGTGCTTCGGGGAAGTGTGGATGGGTAGGACGCTACTAAATCTTTCTGAAGCATTCACACACATGCTAGCTTTGGGATTTTAATAATGTGTAATAGTGTCCACGTGACCTTTACCAAACACACTCTAATATATTCATAATGATGCTAATTTTATTCTTTTTAGCAAATATTATAATATTCCAACACATACTCACTCTCTCTCTCTCTCTCTCTCTCTCACACACACACACACACACACACACACACACACACACACACACACACACACACACACAAACACACACACACACACACGGGGAATTCCCAGGCTGTTTTTAAGGCATAGGGAGCGATTGGTTTGATGGGTTTAGTATTTCTGTAGCAGCTGAACAAGATGTATGGGGGGATTTATTTATTTATTGCAGGGGGGTGGTGCAATTAGCCTCAAATACACTGAAATTCAATTAAAATGAATAACTAATTGATCTAAGCATGAAAAACAGACTGCTCCATTACTAGTTCCAGTTACAGACATTTTTGAGTAAACATTTATGTGCAGGTTAAGTTGGCGAACTGTAGCTGAGATGATCCAGTCGGGCGGATCATTCCTTAAAAGTTTTTCCTTATTATTATTTTTTTTTTTTTTAAATACTGTTCAATCCATCAGGCGAAATCTAATGACATTAATGGTAAATGCATTGTAACGTGTTAATGGCGTATAATCATATTTTAATATATTACGTGTAGGCAGATTAGAAAGTTATCTTTCTAATAATCTGTTAGATGTGTAATTAAAGTGAAAGGTCTGAGTTTTTGTAGGTCTACAGGTTCTTTTTGTGTTGCGTCCAGCAGTTTTATGGTGTATCTTCTATAACTGTACATATTCTATATTTTCATGTAATTCTAGATTTATAGAACACCTTAATTATTTTACAGTACTTTTGTGAAAAGCTTTTTTTCCATTTATTGTAATAAATTTATTCTGATTAAGATTCAAATTCAAACCTTTTCAGACAGGGAATCACTTTTGTTTTGTAAGATTCAACATAAAACCATTTTTTTTAACGACTGTAAAGAAAATTTCATAAAAAGACTAATCCCAGCCATACACACTGTAACTGACGATGTTGCTGAATGATAATTGTATTTATGATAATATTCTAAGGTTGATTAAACTTTTTATCAGGAGATAATTAACTTTTGTAATTACAGTGAGAAGGTCAGCATTTTGTTGATTCCTTCAAACATTTTTTTCCTGAACTGATTTGGATTTATTTGTAATTCTAACTCTAGTTGATTTGATTTAATTAGCTTTATTTGTTTAATGAACTTTAATTAGCTTTAGTGAGCTTTAATTGGGCCACACTTTCTTTATTAAGAGATTTTTATTTTAATTATCTGAAATATCTGTGCTTTCTCGTGTAGGTACATGGAACGGCACCACGCGAGTAGCTATAAAGACACTGAAGCCGGGCACCATGTCCCCCGAGGCTTTCCTGGAGGAAGCTCAGGTCATGAAAAAACTCCGGCATGAGAAACTGGTGCAGCTCTATGCCGTCGTCTCCGAGGAGCCCATCTACATCGTTACAGAGTACATGAGCCAAGGTCTGATCTTTAGCATGATGTTTATCATTTCTGAATAGTGTTCATGCTTTTTAAAGTACATAAATAATAAATCAATATGTATCTAATGTTTTCCAATTCCAGGAAGCCTGCTAGATTTCCTAAAAGGAGAGAAAGGGAAATATTTACGACTTCCACAGCTGGTCGATATGGCCTCTCAGGTACTTTAAAAAGAAAGAAATAAATGACATTTAATGGCCAAATAAAATGTACACGGCATGTAAAACAAAAACCAATGTAAAAAGAATAAATAACAAAAAAAGGTCATTTAAAAAAAGTAGGCAATGTAAACAGTAAATGTAAAAATAAATAAAGCTAATGGCAAAAATAATAGCCAAAGTAATGAAGATCCAGTGTAAAAAAATTTTTTAAAAAAGGTAATGTATTTAAAATGCAAAAAAGCCAAAAAAAATGTAAAAATTCCAGTGTAAATAAAATCAATGTAAAAAAGCAAATGTAAAAACAAACAAAAAGTCGTTAAAGTATTATTTTTTTTTTAAACCTAACTGCAAAAAAAGCTTTTTAAATATTGGGGTTTTTTTAAAAAAATTAATAAATAAATGTAAAAAAGCTAATGTAGTTTCAGTTTTATTTTACACTTCATTTTACAGTTTTAAGGATTAAAACATCTGTATTTATGACATCTGGATTTGTGAATTATTTATTTTGGGCAGATTGCTGCCGGTATGGCCTATGTGGAGAGGATGAATTACGTTCACAGAGATTTACGAGCCGCGAACATCCTTGTTGGAGACAGCCTGGTGTGTAAAGTGGCTGATTTTGGACTGGCGAGACTCATCGAGGATAACGAGTACACTGCCAGACAGGGTGAGGGGGCTCATTTTAGAAACACTGTGTGGATGTGGATGCTCCAAACGACAAAAAATTCCATTTACTGAATTTTAAATGCAAACGTCTGTAATATTTATAGATTTTAAAAAAGAAGAAGAAAACATCAGTAGATGTTCCATAGTGGTACAATTTTCCCTTGATAAATTATTCAAGAAATCAAAAGGGGTGATGTTTCTCCCCATATTTATTTATTTACTAATAGCAGCGGCCATATTGATTTTTAAATTTTTTTTTAATTGTTGCTCTGCTTCTAACGAAGGTGCCAAGTTCCCCATTAAATGGACCGCTC
Organism: Ictalurus furcatus; assembly: GCF_023375685.1. Classification (NCBI taxonomy): domain Eukaryota; kingdom Metazoa; phylum Chordata; class Actinopteri; order Siluriformes; family Ictaluridae; genus Ictalurus; species Ictalurus furcatus. The sequence continues at coordinate 11,497,222 of NC_071275.1, read as the reverse complement.
CTGAGGCCGCACTATACGGACGCTTCACCATCAAATCAGACGTCTGGTCTTTCGGCATCTTACTGACCGAGTTGGCCACCAAAGGGCGAGTTCCGTATCCAGGTAAAATTAAAGTTATCACTGTTTACTTTTTCTCCAGATCAAGGTTTATTCCATTAATCCTTTACTTAGATATTATATTAACGTTAGTTTTGATGCAGTGTGCTAAATTACTATATTATGAGGAACGGTTTGTATTTTTTTTGTCATTGTCTATGAAAAAAGTACTCGTTTCTGATTGGACGGCGAAGGTGTGTTACATTTTTTATAAAATATAATGTTTGAATGTAACCATTGTGGTGGTTTGAATGTAACCACGGACATAACTAACATTTTAAGCTAGGATGATCTATGGCTGGAAAATGGATTTGTGCAGAAAGGAATGATTGTGTGTTAAAATGTGAGACGTAACCATAGCAACAGTTGGTTGGAAGGACTAGAATACTAGCAAATTGAATGGCATTAGGTTGCTATTAGTGTATTTCTAGCATTTAAGTAATTGTTAGTGATGTTTCTCTCTCTCTCTCTCTCTCTCTCTCTCTATATATATATATATATATATATACACACTATACTATACTATTCCATTCCTAGTGTCAGTTTTAAATGCAATTGTGTACGGGGGAATCTTAAAAAACGTGCATATTTGTACAGGCATGGTGAACAGGG